>NW_021820813.1:52273-171561 GCF_901001135.1 Rhinatrema bivittatum | reverse complement strand
CATGGGGCCTGATGATGTTCATCCCAGGATACTGAGGGAGCTCAGAGATGAGCTGGCGGCTCCGATGTGTGACCTGTTCAATAGATCCCTGGAAAGTGGACAAAGCCATGGGGCCTGATGAGGTTCATCCCAGGATACTGCGGGAGCTCAGAGATGAGCTGGGGGCTCCGCTGTGTGACCTGCTCAATAGATCCCTGGAAAGTGGACAAAGCCATGAGGCCTGATGAGGTCCATCCCAGGATACTGAGGGAGCTCAGAGATGCTGGGGGCTCCGCTGTGTGACCTGCTCAATAGATCCCTGGAAAGTGGACAAAGCCATGGGGCCTGATGAGGTTCATCCCAGGATACTGCGGGAGCTCAGAGATGAGCTGACGGCTCCACTGTGTGACCTGCTCAATAGATCCCTAGAAAGTGGACAAAGCCATGGGGCCTGATGAGGTTCATCCCAGGATACTGAGGGAGCTCAGAGATGAGCTGGCGGCTCCGCTGTGTGACCTGTTCAATAGATCCCTGGAAAGTGGACAAAGCCATGGGCCTGATGAGGTTCATCACCAGGATACTGAGGAGCTCAGAGATGAGCTGCGGCTCCGCTGTGTGACCTGCTCAATAGATCCTAGAAAGTGGACAAAGCCATGGGGCCTGATGAGGTTCATCCCAGGATACTGAGGGAGCTCAGAGATGAGCTGGGGGCTCCGCTGTGTGACCTGTTCAATAGATCCCTGGAAAGTGGACAAAGCCATGGGGCCTGATGAGGTTCATCCCAGGATACTGAGGGAGCTCAGAGATGAGCTGGGGGCTCCGCTGTGTGACCTGTTCAATAGATCCCTGGAAAGTGGACAAAGCCATGGGGCCTGATGAGGTTCATCCCAGGATACTGAGGGAGCTCAGAGATGAGCTGGCGGCTCCGCTGTGTGACCTGTTCAATAGATCCCTGGAAAGTGGACAAAGCCATGGGGCCTGATGAGGTTCATCCCAGGATACTGAGGGAGCTCAGAGATGTAGCTGGCGGCTCCGCTGTGTGACCTGTTCAATAGATCCCTGGAAAGTGGACAAAGCCATGGGGCCTGATGAGGTTCATCCCAGGATACTGAGGGAGCTCAGAGATGAGCTGGCGGCTCCGCTGTGTGACCTGCTCAATAGATCCCTAGAAACGGGAGTGGTGCCGAGTGATTGGAGGAGAGCGGTGGTGGTCCCGCTTCACAAGAGTGGGAGAGAGAGGAGGCGGGAAACTACAGACCGGTTAGCCTCACCTCGGTGGTGGGAAAGGTAATGGAGTCACTGCTGAAAGTGAGAATAGAGAACTATCTACAGTCTGGAGAATTACTGGACCAGAGGCAGCTTGGATTCACCAGGGGAAGATCCTGTCAGACAAATCTGATTGATTTCTTTGATTGGGTGACTAGGGAATTGGATCAGGGAAGAGTGCACAATGTGATTTACTTGGATTTCAGCAAGGCTTTTGATACAGTCCCGCACAGGAGGCTGGTGAATAAAATGAGAAGCTTAGGAGTCAGTGCTGAGGTGGTGACCTGGATTGCAAACTGGTAGACGGACAGAAGACAATGTGTGATGGTAAATGGAACTCACTCTGAAGAGAGAGCGGTGTTAAGCAGAGAGCTGCAAGGATCGGTGTTGGGCCCGGTCCTGTTCAATATCTTTGTGAGCGGACAATTGCAGATGGGATAGAAGGTAAGGTTCTGTCTTTTTGCGGATGATACAATAAGTTTTGGTCCAAATGGGCCTTCGAAGTGGCCAGTAGGGCTACCTACAAAAACCAGCCAGGCTGCTGATTCTTTGAAAGTTACTCCCCTTAACTGTTACAAGGGGTAACGTTCACGGAGCGGCAATCACTACCCTTAACTGTTTACAAGGGTTAACGTGCACGGAGCGACAATCAATACCCTTAACCTGTTACATGGGGTAACGTTCACGGAGCGACAATCACTACCCTTAACTGTTACATGGGTAACGTGCACGGAGCGGCAATCACTACCCCTTAACTGTAACATGGGGTAACGTTCAGGAGCGGCAATCACTACCCTTAACTGTTACATGGGGTAATGTTCACGGAGCGGCAATCACTACCCCTTAACTGTTACATGGGGTAACGTGCACGGAGCGGCAATCACTACCCTTAACGTTACATGGGGTAATGTTCATGGAGCGGCAATCACTACCCTAAACTGTTACATGGGGTAACGTTCACGGAGCGGCAATCACTACCCTTAACTGTAACATGGGTAACGTTCACGGAGCGGCAATCACTACCATTAACTGTTACATGGGGTAACGTTCACGGAGCGACAATCACTACCCTTAACTGTTACATGGGGTAACGTGCACGGTAGCGGCAATCACTACCCTTAACTGTAACATGGGGGGTAACGTTCACGGAGCGGCAATCCACTACCCTTAACTGTTTACATGGGGTAATGTTTCACGGAGCGGCAATCACTACCCTTAACTGTTACATGGGGTAACGTGCACGGAGCGGCAATCACTACCCTTAACTGTTACATGGGGGGTAACCAGCACGGAGCGGCAATCACTACCCTTAACTGTAACATGGGGGTAACGTGCACGGAGTGGAAATCACTATCT
The DNA here is from genome assembly GCF_901001135.1 of Rhinatrema bivittatum. Lineage (NCBI taxonomy): Eukaryota > Metazoa > Chordata > Amphibia > Gymnophiona > Rhinatrematidae > Rhinatrema > Rhinatrema bivittatum. The sequence continues at coordinate 168,960 of NW_021820813.1, read as the reverse complement.
TTAACTGTAACATGGGGTAACGTGCACGGAGCGGCAATCACTACCCTTAACTGTAAATGGGGTTACGTGCACGGAGCGGCAATCACTATCTTTAACTGTAACATGGGGTAACGTGCACGGAGCGGCAATCACTACCCTTAACTGTTACATGGGGTAACGTGCACGGAGCGGCAATCACTACCCTTAACTGTAACATGGGGTAACGTGCACGGAGCGGCAATCACTACCCTTAACTGTACATGGGGTAACGTGCACGGAGCGACAATCACTACCCTTAACTGTTACATGGGGTAACGTGCACGGAGCGGCAATCACTACCCTTAACTGTAACATGGGTAACGTGCACGGAGCGGAAATCACTATCTTTAACTGTAGCATGGGTAACGTTCACGGAGCGGCAATCACTACCCTTAACTGTAACATGGGGTAACCAGCACGGAGCGGCAAACACTACCCTTAACTGTTACATGGGGTAACGTTCACGGAGTGGCAATCACTACCCTTAACTGTAACATGGGGTAACGTTCACGGAGTGGCAATCACTACCCTTAATTGTAACATGGGGTAACGTTCACGGAGTGGCAATCACTACCCTTAACTGTAACATGGGGTAATGTGCACGGAGCGGCAATCACTATCTTTATCTGTAACATGCACAATCGAATCCTTATGGGTAGAAACCCCTAGTGTGTGGGGGAAGAGTACAGTGATAGAAGTATACAAGATGGTGAGCGGACAGTGAAATGCTAAGAAAAATTAAGGAAGCTAACCAAATTGCTAGCGCAGTAATAATGGGAGATTTGTTACTCTAGTATTGACTGGGTAAATGTAACATCAGGACTTGCTAGAGATATAAAGTTCCTGGATGGAATAAATGACAGTTTTATGGAGCAATTGGTTCAGGAACAGTCATTAACACTTTATCCTAAAAACTCGTACTAAAATGAAATTAAAATAAATTAAAATGAAATTAAAAATGAAACAAAATTAAAATAAACCCCATTTATCCAATAAACATATAGCTCTTAATAACAATCTAGACTAGAAAATCTTGACTAAAAAACATTACAAATTAATAAAATACAATTTATATATAATAAACCCTACCTGATAATAATAAAATAAAATACTCAATATTCTTAAACTAGAGCTATAAAATTCCCAGGGGGAGTCACTGTAGATGTTAATCTGTGTTAATAAAAACCTGCTCAAACAACCATGTTTTTACCTGTTTCTTAAAAGTCTGAATGTTAACTTCTAATCGTATATTGGATGGGAGGGAATTCCAAAGTTTTGGTCCAGCCAATGAGAGTGCCCTTTCCCTGACTGCGTTTAGATACCGATGTTCATATAATAATACATATCGCGTAATACATATTGGTGACAATTTAGGTGATGGAACTGTAAATAGAGCCTTGCCTGAAGATCTCAGATTACGAGCGGGGAGTGTGCACATGGAGAGATGCATTTAACCATTTTTACTTAGGTATACACTGCTCCTAGCTTATTTCTATCTTCCTTTTTTTTTATAGAAGCCTTCACTAAAGGTTTCAATAACCCCATCACCTCAGCTTTGTTCTGACAGCTCATTTCTCATTCTTAACCTTATCCCATGCTAGTCTACTCCCGGACCATGATCCAGGGTTACAAAATCTCAGGGGCTATCGCCCTTTTGTTCGTCTGTTTTCAGTATATACTTATGTTCTCACTTTTTCATACAATTGTGTTTAATACGTTAGATGTAATACTAAATTTTGGTTTTATAATTTTATAATTCTTACTAATTATGCCTTGTTATATGTATCACACATGCTTACTACGTTTGATGTAATACTAAGTTTTGTTTATCTATAATTCTTATTACATGTAATAGATATAATACTAAGTTTTTGGTTTATCTATAATCCTTATTACATTCGCCTTGTTATATGTACCCCACATGTTCGATGTAATTTCTAACTTTAGTTCTCTGTAAACCAACGCGATATGTACTATTACATGAGCATCGGTATATAAAAGCCTTTAAATAAATAAATAAATAAATATATATATATATATATATATATATATATATATATATATATATATATATATACAAACACACTAACTTCTGCTTATTAGCTGTCTTACTGACTATTAAAATTAAGCACACTAACTTCTGCTTATTAGCTGCCTTACTAACTATTAAAAGCAAAAATACACAAACACACTAAATAATATACCCCAATAGTTTACTTCTCCCCAATACTTAAAAAAAAATGTCCCAAACAAAATTTACTGATTCCTTTCAGCCATCAGCAAGGTGATCCTCTCCTCCCATTGCTCCCACTGGATTGCTTTGCTCCCCTCTCCCCCCTACACTGTAACACTAGAGTATTTACCCTGTGTCCCTGTAACCTCCTGAGTTCTCTCCCCTCTCCTCCCTATACTGTAACACTAGAGGAGTTCCCCTGTGTCCCTGTAACCTCCTGAGCTCTGCTCCCCTCTCCCCCCTATACTGTAACACTAGAGGAGCTCCCCCATGTCCTTGTAACCTCCTGAGCTCTGCTCCCCTCTCCCCCCTATACTGTAACACTAGAGGAGTCCCCTGTGTCCCTGTAACCTCCTGAGCTCTGCTCCCCTCTCCCCCCTATACTGTAACACTAGAGGAGCTCCCCCATGTCCTTGTAACCTCCTGAGCTCTGCTCCCCTCTCCCCCCTATACTGTAACACTAGAGGAGCTCCCCCGTGTCCCTGTAACCTCCTGAGTGTTATGGTTAAGCAGTGTTTGGGTGGATCCTTGGGTACTGTGGAAGATGACCATGCCCACAGGGAGGAGCCCCGCGAGGAGCCACCGTACTAGGCTAGACTCAGATGCACAAACACAGTTAGTTCTTTATTATGCAGCTTGAAGAGAGCCACCAGAGGTGGCAGTAGTGAGGCAGTCTGGTAGTAGCAGTCTCAGGGACCTCGGCAGAGGGAGGCCTTCTCACCCCTTTGGTATAGGGAGGTTCTGAAGCAGGTCTCCCAGCGAGGAGATACTGTGCATGAGACAGACTGAGAGTTAGAGGACTCACTAGGTGTTTGCTGTTGGTATTCAGTTCCACCAGGTTGTAGAAGGTACAGGCAACGAGGCAGGGAGAGCAGGCCCTCGAGGAATGAGTACCTGTTCCCTGTAAGGCACCTGAAATAAAGCCGAGGGCCCCGAGGAGCAGGTAACCAGGTTAGCAGTTACCCCGAAGGGCAGAGAGGAAGCTTCCGGCGGCAGCACGGAAGCGGCAGAGTAGCTTAGACAGGAAGGGATTCGAGTCCTTGCTAACGCAACGAGCTAGCAAATTAGAATAGGTTATATCCCCGGATGGTGTGACGTCAGGAAGGGGGAACGCCCTCGAGGTTCGTGTCAAGGTTGGAATAAAGACGTGGGTGATGCGCGCACCCTAGGAGGTACTTGGGAGGAGCAATGGCAGGAGTCAGCACCATAGCCATTCCGGGGACGCCGGAGAGGTCGGCTTGTAGACGCGGCGGTAGCCATCTTTCCTAGGTAAGCGGGAGGAGCCGTGAATAAGGTGAGGCAAACGGGGCGAAGCCGTCTAGCACCGACAGACGCAACACTGAGCTTTCTCCCCTCTCCCCCCTATACTGTAACACTAGAGGAGTCCCCTGTGTCCCTGTAACCTCCTGAGCTCTGCTCCCCTCTCCCCCCTATACTGTAACACTAGAGGAGTCCCCTGTGTCCCTGTAACCTCCTGAGCTCTGCTCCCCTCTCCCCCCTATACTGTAACACTAGAGGAGTTCCCCTGTGTCCCTGTAACCTCCTGAGCTCTGCTCCCCTCTCCCCCCCTATACTGTAACACTAGAGGAGTTCCCCTGTGTCCCTGTAACCTCCTGAGCTCTCTCCCCTCTCCCCCCTATACTGTAACACTAGAGGAGTTCCCCTGTGTCCCTGTAACCTCCTGAGCTCTCTTCCCTCTCCCCCCTATACTGTAACACTAGAGGAGTTCCCCTGTGTCCCTGTAACCTCCTGAGCTCTCTCCCCTCTCCCCCCTATACTGTAACACTAGAGGAGTCCCCTGTGTCCCTGTAACCTCCTGAGCTCTGCTCCCCTCTCCCCCCTATACTGTAACACTAGAGGAGTCCCCCTGTGTCCCTGTAACCTCCTGAGCTCTCTCCCCTCTCCCTCCTATACTGTAACACTAGAGGAGCTCCCCCTGTGTCCCTGTTACCTCCTGAGCTCTCTCCCCTCTCACCCATGTACAGTTAAGTTTTCCTTTGTCTCTATTACTTATCAGTGCTGAAAACAATGCTATTTTGAATTTTTGTGAAATATATTATTAGATATTAAGTGTATGGTTTTCCCTTTTAGGTGCAGTCTCTGGAAGTCAGATTTGTAAGTTTCCAATCAGTTTTGAAGGAAGTTGAGCAGAAGCAGGAAGGGAGCGAGGAAGCTCTGAGAGAAAGCGAGAGCGAGGTGAGGAAGGTGCGTGATGTCCTGAAAAGCCTGCAGGATGAAATTCTGACAGACCTGTCCCGGGGCATTCAAGATGTGAAGGATGCAAGGGAGCGGGATTTCCCCTTTTTTGAGAAAAGCATAGAGGAAAAATTGACAGAGCTGACCACGTCTATAAATGATAATATTTCCCTGTTCACTGCAGTGCAGAAGAGAAGTGAGGAGGAGCTGAGCAGTTTGAAAGCTAAGGTTGCATCATTCGAGGTGACAGATTTATTAAAGTCTGAGCTGAAAGTATTAGAAGATAAGAGTAGCACATTACAGGCTGCCCTGGAGCTGCTGAGGAGCAGGGTCGCGTCTGCAGAAGCCGCTGCGTCCACTAACACCGAAGAACTGAACCAACTCAGGGAGGCCCATGAGAGACTGGAGGGCACAGTGGAGGCCCAGCGAGCTGCGCTGAAAGCTGTGACGGATGGTGGCGAGTCCATGGTGCAGCTCAGCAGTGAGCTAGGCAGCCTCCGGGAAGAGGTTTCCCACACTCAGAGCCGTCTGAGGGAGCAGGAGCAGCGCTGCTCTGAAAGCATGGAGAGGAGCAGTAAAAGCTTAGAGTCCAGATTAGGACGTGCAGAAGAGAGTCTGAATGCATTAACGATCTCTGCCGAGGAAGCGTCTGACACCACAAACACCTTCCTATCAAAGTATGAGGACCTGCACGGTCAGTTTGCAGCCACCCGGGAGACGGTGGATGCCATGAAATCGCTAATCACTGTTTCAGACAGCAACAGCCAGACCTTGAGAGATGATGTGTGGAGTCTGAGGCAGACGCAGGAGTCCTTATCCAGCAAACTGCAGGAGCTACAAACCCGCATGGAAGGCCTCCCCAACACCACTGCCGAGCTGCACAAACTCGAGGGCGAGGTGAAGACCCAAGCATTGCCAGACAAAGTGGCCACCCTGGAAGGCTTTGTCAGCCAAGTGCACTCTGACCTCGGCGTGCTCAGGACTGCCCTGGACACTTTGCTTGCTTATTCAGCTAAAACTGAGAGTAATGAGAAGAGGCTGGAGGCAATGAGGGGGTCCTTGGATGAGCTCAGGTACCAGCATGAGAGAATGCTGGAGAAAATCGAAAGGGTACAGGAAGCTGTTTGAGGGCCGAGGCTCATCACCCCCTTCCATCTGCTTATTCTGCTCTGGAGAGAATAATATTAAAACATTTCTTTTAAAAATCGATTGATTTCTTCTGCAGCCTGTGGGTCTGTGCTCCCTGTCTTTTCCACAGGCCTAGATGACAAACTAAGATACAAAAGAGTTTGAAGTTTCTGTTACTCAAATAAAACATTTTCTGAGCCACATTTGCTAAATTTGAAAGAATTCAGTTAACAAGACTTTTTAATGTGTTTTTAAAATGAAGTGTCTAGAACAAATGAGAGCAGATCATATCTTGGAGAAGCACTCAGAGACCGCACTGAGAGTAAGCAAGCCTCCAGCTCAGTCACGGGAGCCTTTGCAGGTCTCAGCGGATAAATGTTTAAAATGAAGTGTCTAGAACAAATGAGAGCAGATCATATCTTAGAGAGGCACTCAGAGACCGCACTGAGAGTAAGCAAGCCTCCAGCTCAGTCACGGGAGCCTTTGCAGGTCTCAGCGGATAAATGTTTAAAATGAAGTGTCTAGAACAAATGAGAGCAGATCATATCTTAGAGAAGCACTCAGAGACCGCACTGAGAGTAAGCAAGCCTCCAGCTCAGTCACGGGAGCCTTTGCAGGTCTCAGCGGATAAATGTTTTAAAATGAAGTGTCTAGAACAAATGAGAGCAGATCATATCTTGGAGAAGCGCTCAGAGACCGCACTGAGAGTAAGCAAGCCTCCAGCTCAGTCACGGGAGCCTTTGCAGGTCTCAGCGGATAAATGTTTAAAATGAAGTGTCTAGAACAAATGAGAGCAGATCATATCTTAGAGAAGCACTCAGAGACCGCACTGAGAGTAAGCAAGCGTCCAGCTCAGTCACGGGAGCCTTTGCAGGTCTCAGCGGATAAATGGTTAAAATGAAGTGTCTAGAACAAATGAGAGCAGATCATATCTTAGAGAAGCACTCAGAGACCGCACTGAGAGTAAGCAAGCGTCCAGCTCAGTCACGGGAGCCTTTGCAGGTCTCAGCGCATAAATGTTTAAAATGAAGTGTCTAGAACAAATGAGAGCAGATCATATCTTGGAGAAGCACTCAGAGACCGCACTGAGAGTAAGCAAGCGTCCAGCTCAGTCACGGGAGCCTTTGCAGGTCTCAGCGGATAAATGTTTAAAATGAAGTGTCTAGAACAAATGAGAGCAGATCATATCTTGGAGAAGCACTCAGAGACCGCACTGAGAGTAAGCAAGCCTCCAGCTCAGTCACGGGAGCCTTTGCAGGTCTCAGCTGATAAATGTTTAAAATGAAGTGTCTAGAACAAATGAGAGCAGATCATATCTTAGAGAAGCACTCAGAGACCGCACTGAGAGTAAGCAAGCCTCCAGCTCAGTCACGGGAGCCTTTGCAGGTCTCAGCGGATAAATGTTTAAAATGAAGTGTCTAGAACAAATGAGAGCAGATCATATCTTGGAGAAGCGCTCAGAGACCGCACTGAGAGTAAGCAAGCGTCCAGCTCAGACAGCAGGAGAGCCTTTGCAGGTCTCAGCTGATAAATGTTTAAAATGAAGTGTCTAGAACAAATGAGAGCAGATGATATCTTAGAGAAGCACTCAGAGACCGCACTGAGAGTAAGCAAGCGTCCAGCTCAGTCACGGGAGCCTTTGCAGGCCTCAGCTGATAAATGTTTAAAATGAAGTGTCTAGAACAAATGAGAGCAGATCATATCTTAGAGAAGCACTCAGAGACCGCACTGAGAGTAAGCAAGCCTCCAGCTCAGTCACGGGAGCCTTTGCAGGTCTCAGCGGATAAATGTTTAAAATGAAGTGTCTAGAACAAATGAGAGCAGATCATATCTTGGAGAAGCACTCAGAGACCGCACTGAGAGTAAGCAAACCTCCAGCTCAGTCACGGGAGCCTTTGCAGGTCTCAGCGGATAAATGTTTAAAATGAAGTGTCTAGAACAAATGAGAGCAGATCATATCTTAGAGAAGCACTCAGAGACCGCACTGAGAGTAAGCAAGCCTCCAGCTCAGTCACGGGAGCCTTTGCAGGTCTCAGCGGATAAATGTTTAAAATGAAGTGTCTAGAACAAATGAGAGCAGATCATATCTTAGAGAAGCACTCAGAGACCGCACTGAGAGTAAGCAAGCGTCCAGCTCAGTCACGGGAGCCTTTGCAGGTCTCAGCGGATAAATGTTTAAAATGAAGTGTCTAGAACAAATGAGAGCAGATCATATCTTAGAGAAGCACTCAGAGACCGCACTGAGAGTAAGCAAGCGTCCAGCTCAGTCACGGGAGCCTTTGCAGGTCTCAGCGGATAAATGTTTAAAATGAAGTGTCTAGAACAAATGAGAGCAGATCATATCTTAGAGAAGCACTCAGAGACCGCACTGAGAGTAAGCAAGCGTCCAGCTCAGTCACGGGAGCCTTTGCAGGTCTCAGCGGATAAATGTTTAAAATGAAGTGTCTAGAACAAATGAGAGCAGATCATATCTTGGAGAAGCACTCAGAGACCGCACTGAGAGTAAGCAAACCTCCAGCTCAGTCACGGGAGCCTTTGCAGGTCTCAGCGGATAAATGTTTAAAATGAAGTGTCTAGAACAAATGAGAGCAGATCATATCTTAGAGAAGCACTCAGAGACCGCACTGAGAGTAAGCAAGCCTCCAGCTCAGTCACAGGAGCCTTTGCAGGTCTCAGCGGATAAATGTTTAAAATGAAGTGTCTAGAACAAATGAGAGCAGATCATATCTTAGAGAAGCACTCAGAGACCGCACTGAGAGTAAGCAAGCGTCCAGCTCAATCACAGGAGCCTTTGCAGGTCTCAGCGGATAAATGTTTAAAATGAAGTGTCTAGAACAAATGAGAGCAGATCATATCTTAGAGAAGCACTCAGAGACCGCACTGAGAGTAAGCAAGCGTCCAGCTCAGTCACGGGAGCCTTTGCAGGTCTCAGCGGATAAATGTTTAAAATGAAGTGTCTAGAACAAATGAGAGCAGATCATATCTTGGAGAAGCACTCAGAGACCGCACTGAGAGTAAGCAAGCGTCCAGCTCAGTCACGGGAGCCTTTGCAGGTCTCAGCGGATAAATGTTTAAAATGAAGTGTCTAGAACAAATGAGAGCAGATCATATCTTGGAGAAGCACTCAGAGACCGCACTGAGAGTAAGCAAGCGTCCAGCTCAGACAGCAGGAGAGCCTTTGCAGGTCTCAGCTGATAAATGTTTAAAATGAAGTGTCTAGAACAAATGAGAGCAGATGATATCTTAGAGAAGCACTCAGAGACCGCACTGAGAGTAAGCAAGCGTCCAGCTCAGTCACGGGAGCCTTTGCAGGTCTCAGCGGATAAATGTTTAAAATGAAGTGTCTAGAACAAATGAGAGCAGATCATATCTTTGAGAAGCACTCAGAGACCGCACTGAGAGTAAGCAAGCCTCCAGCTCAGACAGCAGGAGAGCCTTTGCAGGTCTCAGCGGATAAATGTTTAAAATGAAGTGTCTAGAACAAATGAGAGCAGATGATATCTTAGAGAAGCACTCAGAGACCGCACTGAGAGTAAGCAAGCCTCCAGCTCAGTCACGGGAGCCTTTGCAGGTCTCAGCTGATAAATGTTTAAAATGAAGTGCCTAGAACAAATGAGAGCAGATCATATCTTAGAGAAGCACTCAGAGACCGCACTGAGAGTAAGCAAGCCTCCAGCTCAGTCACGGGAGCCTTTGCAGGTCTCAGCGGATAAATGTTTAAAATGAAGTGTCTAGAACAAATGAGAGCAGATCATATCTTTGAGAAGCACTCAGAGACCGCACTGAGAGTAAGCAAGCGTCCAGCTCAGTCACGGGAGCCTTTGCAGGTCTCAGCGGATAAATGTTTAAAATGAAGTGTCTAGAACAAATGAGAGCAGATCATATCTTAGAGAAGCACTCAGAGACTGCACTGAGAGTAAGGAAGCCTCCAGCTCAGTCACGGGAGCCTTTGCAGGTCTCAGCGGATAAATGTTTAAAATGAAGTGTCTAGAACAAATGAGAGCAGATCATATCTTTGAGAAGCACTCAGAGACCGCACTGAGAGTAAGCAAGCATCCAGCTCAGACAGCAGGAGAGCCTTTGCAGGTCTCAGCGGATAAATGTTTAAAATGAAGTGTCTAGAACAAATGAGAGCAGATCATATCTTGGAGAAGCACTCAGAGACCGCACTGAGAGTAAGCAAGCCTCCAGCTCAGGCACGGGAGCCTTTGCAGGTCTCAGCGGATAAATGTTTAAAATGAAGTGTCTAGAACAAATGAGAGCAGATCATATCTTAGAGAAGCACTCAGAGACCGCACTGAGAGTAAGCAAGCCTCCAGCTCAGACAGCAGGAGAGCCTTTGCAGGTCTCAGCGGATAAATGTTTAAAATGAAGTGTCTAGAACAAATGAGAGCAGATCATATCTTGGAGAAGCACTCAGAGACCGCACTGAGAGTAAGCAAGCGTCCAGCTCAGACAGCAGGAGAGCCTTTGCAGGTCTCAGCGGATAAATGTTTAAAATGAAGTGTCTAGAACAAATGAGAGCAGATCATATCTTAGAGAAGCACTCAGAGACCGCACTGAGAGTAAGCAAGCATCCAGCTCAGACAGCAGGAGAGCCTTTGCAGGTCTCAGCGGATAAATGTTTAAACTAAAGTGTCTAGAACAAATGAGAGCAGATCATATCTTTGAGAAGCACTCAGAGACCGCACTGAGAGTAAGCAAGCATCCAGCTCAGACAGCAGGAGAGCCTTTGCAGGACTCAGCGGATAAATGTTTAAAATGAAGTGTCTAGAACAAATGAGAACAGATCATATCTTAGAGAAGCACTCAGAGACCGCACTGAGAGTAAGCAAGCGTCCAGCTCAGACAGCAGGAGAGCCTTTGCAGGTCTCAGCGGATAAATGTTTAAAATGAAGTGTCTAGAACAAATGAGAGCAGATCATATCTTGGAGAAGCACTCAGAGACCGCACTGAGAGTAAGCAAGCCTCCAGCTCAGTCACAGGAGCCTTTGCAGGTCTCAGCGGATAAATGTTTAAAATGAAGTGTCTAGAACAAATGAGAGCAGATCATATCTTAGAGAAGCACTCAGAGACCGCACTGAGAGTAAGCAAGCGTCCAGCTCAGACAGCAGGAGAGCCTTTGCAGGTCTCAGCGGATAAATGTTTAAAATGAAGTGTCTAGAACAAATGAGAGCAGATCATATCTTAGAGAAGCACTCAGAGACCGCACTGAGAGTAAGCAAGCGTCCAGCTCAGACAGCAGGAGAGCCTTTGCAGGTCTCAGCGGATAAATGTTTAAAATGAAGTGTCTAGAACAAATGAGAGCAGATCATATCTTTGAGAAGCACTCAGAGATCGCACTGAGAGTAAGCAAGCGTCCAGCTCAGACAGCAGGAGAGCCTTTGCAGGACTCAGCGGATAAATGTTTAAAATGAAGTGTCCAGAACAAATGAGAACAGATCATATCTTAGAGAGGCACTCAGAGACCGCACTGAGAGTAAGCAAGCGTCCAGCTCAGACAGCAGGAGAGCCTTTGCAGGTCTCAGTGGATAAATGTTTAAAATGAAGTGTCTAGAACAAATGAGAGCAGATCATATCTTGGAGAAGCACTCAGAGACCGCATTGAGAGTAAGCAAACCTCCAGCTCAGTCACAGGAGCCTTTGCAGGTCTCAGCAGATAAATGTTTAAAATGAAGTGTCTAGAACAAATGAGAGCAGATCATATCTTGGAGAAGCACTCAGAGACCGCACTGAGAGTAAGCAAGCGTCCAGCTCAGACAGCAGGAGAGCCTTTGCAGGTCTCAGCTGATAAATGTTTAAAATGAAGTGTCTAGAACAAATGAGAGCAGATCATATCTTAGAGAAGCACTCAGAGACCGCACTGAGAGTAAGCAAGCCTCCAGCTCAGTCACAGAAGCCTTTGCAGGTCTCAGCGGATAAATGTTTAAAATGAAGAGTCTAGAACAAATGAGAGCAGATCATATCTTAGAGAAGCACTCAGAGACCGCACTGAGAGTAAGCAAGCATCCAGCTCAGACAGCAGGAGAGCCTTTGCAGGTCTCAGCGGATAAATGTTTAAAATGAAGTGTCTAGAACAAATGAGAGCAGATCATATCTTTGAGAAGCACTCAGAGACCGCACTGAGAGTAAGCAAGCGTCCTGCTCAGTCACAGGAGCCTTTGCAGGTCTCAGCGGATAAATGTTTAAAATGAAGTGTCTAGAACAAATGAAAGCAGATCATATCTTGGAGAAGCACTCAGAGACCGTACTGAGAGTAAGCAAGCGTCCAGCTCAGACAGCAGGAGAGCCTTTGCAGGTCTCAGCGGATAAATGTTTAAAATGAAGTGTCTAGAACAAATGAGAGCAGATCATATCTTAGAGAAGCACTCAGAGACCGCACTGAGAGTAAGCAAGCATCCAGCTCAGTCACAGGAGCCTTTGCAGGTCTCAGCGGATAAATGTTTAAAATGAAGTGTCTAGAACAAATGAGAGCAGATCATATCTTAGAGAAGCACTCAGAGTCCGCACTGAGAGTAAGCAAGCCTCCAGCTCAGACAGCAGGAGAGCCTTTGCAGGTCTCAGCGGATAAATGTTTAAAATGAAGTGTCTAGAACAAATGAGAGCAGATCATATCTTAGAGAAGCACTCAGAGACCGCACTGAGAGTAAGCAAGCCTCCAGCTCAGTCACGGGAGCCTTTGCAGGTCTCAGCTGATAAATGTTTAAAATGAAGTGTCTAGAACAAATGAGAGCAGATCATATCTTAGAGAAGCACTCAGAGACCGCACTGAGAGTAAGCAAGCCTCCAGCTCAGTCACGGGAGACTTTGCAGGTCTCAGCTGATAAATGTTTAAAATGAAGTGTCTAGAACAAATGAGAGCAGATCATATCTTGGAGAAGCACTCAGAGACCGCACTGAGAGTAAGCAAGCCTCCAGCTCAGTCACGGGAGCCTTTGCAGGTCTCAGCTGATAAATGCTTCCTATCATGACGCGATTTAGGAGGCAAGATCTTTTGGTATCTGCTTCTTGCTAATGATATAAAAAGATTCCTTGCTTCCAGCTCATGTCGTGCCAGCGATGCAGCAGTGCTGAAGCAAAGAGTGAGAGGAAGGTGGCACTGCTCACACAGAACTGGCCTATATTAAATGAAATCTTTCATTTCTAAGTTATGATCAGAAAATGTTCCAATATTTCCATGTGGCAATACACAAATGTACACATGAAAGAGGTACATCATCTGCCACGGATCCGAACAACACAAGGCAAGAGAGAAGATCCCCAAGTAGCAAGGCATACAATCACAGACCAAGAAAACGTGTCCTGATAGAAAGAAGGGCCAGGCACATACACAGCACACGTTAGGGCCAAGCACGTACACAGTACACGTTAGGGCCAGGCACGTACACAGTACACGTTAGGGCCAGGCACATACACAGCACACGTTAGGGCCAGGCACGTACACAGTACACGTTAGGGCCAGGCACATACACAGCACACGTTAGGGCCAGGCACGTACACAGCACACGTTAGGGCCAGGCACATACACAGCACACGTTAGGGCCAGGCACGTACACAGCACACGTTAGGGCCAGGCACGTACACAGCACATGTTAGGGTCAGGCACGTACACAGTACACGTTAGGGCCAGGCACGTACACAGCACACGTTAGGGCCAGGCACGTACACAGCACATGTTAGGGCCAGGCACGTACACAGTACACGTTAGGGCCAGGCACATACACAGCACACGTTAGGGCCAGGCACGTACACAGTACACGTTAGGGCCAGGCACGTACACAGTGCACGTTAGGGCCAGGCACGTACACAGTACACGTTAGGGCCAGGCACATACACAGCACACGTTAGGAACTCCAGAAGGAAATGCAAATATTGAGGTGAGCATTGCAGTAAATTTGAGAGACGGAGATCATGCTCAGCAACTGCGGCTTGTGAGCAAGGTTCGTTAATGTCAAAGTGTCTGCAAAACTAATCATTTGCAGACAATGCTCTCAAGAAGATTTCCACAGGCACAATTAATTTCCTGTGTCTCCTTATTCCCGTCTTATCCATTGAAAAAAAAATCTTCAACACTTCCCATAATTAATATTACCAAAGCATCATCCACCATGCACACTGACATCCAATGGATCCTGTGAGTGAACTCCACAATAACATCATCCTCACACACACACCCACACACACACAGAGCCATCCACCACTCCCTGTGACTGATCTGCACAATAATATCATCCTCACACACACACACACACACACACAGCCATCCACCACTCCCTGTGACTGATCTCAACAATAACATCATCCTCACACACACACACACAGCCATCCACCACTCCCTGTGACTGATCTCAACAATAACATCATCCTCACACACACACACACACACAGCCATCCACCACTCCCTGTGACTGATCTGCACAATAATATCATCCTCACACACACAGCCACAGCCATCCACCACTCCCTGTGACTGATCTCAACAATAACATCATTCTCACACACACACAAACAGCCATCCACCACTCCCTGTGACTGATCTCCACAATAACATCATCCTCACACACACACAGCCATCCAACACTCCCTGTGACTGATGTGCACAATAACATCATCCTCACACACACACACACACACACACAGCCATCCACCACTCCCTGTGACTGATCTCAACAATAACATCATCCTCACACACACACAGCCATCCATCACTTCCTGTGACTGATCTGCACAATAACATCATCCTCACACACACACACACACACAGCCATCCACCACTCCCTGTGACTGATCTCAACAATAACATCATCCTCACACACACACAAACAGCCATCCACCACTCCCTGTGACTGATCTCCACAATAACATCATCCTCACACACACACAGCCATCCAACACTCCCTGTGACTGATGTGCACAATAACATCATCCACACACACACACACAGCCATCCACCACTCCCTGTGACTGATCTCAACAATAACATCATCCTCACACACACACACAGCCATCCATCACTTCCTGTGACTGATCTGCACAATAACATCATCCTCACACACACACACACACACAGCCATCCACCACTCCCTGTGACTGATCTCAACAATAACATCATCCTCACACACACACAAACAGCCATCCACCACTCCCTGTGACTGATCTCCACAATAACATCATCCTCACACACACACAGCCATCCAACACTCCCTGTGACTGATGTGCACAATAACATCATCCTCACACACACACACAGCCATCCATCACTCCCTGTGACTGATCTCCACAATAACGTCATCCTCACACACACACACAGAGCCATCCAACACTCCCTGTGACTGATCTCCACAATAACATCATCCTCACACACACACACACAGCCATCCAACACTCCCTGTGACTGATCTCCACAATAACATCATCCACACACACACACACACACAGCCATCCAACACTCCCTGTGACTGATCTCCACAATAACATCATCCTCACACACACACACACAGCCATCCATCACTCCCTGTTACTGATCTGCACAGTAACATCATTATCACACACACACACACGCACACACTGCCATCCAACACTCCCTGTGACTGATCTCCACAATAACATCATCCTCACACACAGAGCCATCCACCACTCCCTGTGACTGATCTCCACAATAACATCATCCTCACACACACAAACACACACACACACAGCCATCCAACACTCCCTGTGACTGATCTCCACAATAACATCATCCTCACACACACACACAGAGCCATCCACTACTTCCTGTGACTGATCTCCACAATAACATCATCCTCACACACACACACACACACACAGCCATCCAACACTCCCTGTGACTGATCTCCACAATAACATCATCCTCACACACACACACAGAGCCATCCACCACTCCCTGTGACTGATCTCCACAATAACATCATCCTCACACACACACACACACACAGCCATCCAACACTCCCTGTGACTGATCTCCACAATAACATCATCCTCACACACACACACACAGCCATCCAACACTCCCTGTGACTGATCTCCACAATAACATCATCCTCACACACACACACAGAGCCATCCAACACTCCCTGTGACTGATCTCCACAATAACATCATCCTCACACACACACACTGCCATCCAACACTCCCTGTGACTGATGTGCACAATAACATCATCCTCACACACACACACACACACTGCCATCCACCACTCCCTGTGACTGATCTGCACAATAATGTCATCCTCACACACACACAGCCATCCATCACTCCCTGTGACTGATCTCCACAATAATATCATCCTCACACACACACACACACACTGCCATCCATCACTCCCTGTGACTGATCTCCACAATAACATCATCCTCACCCACACACAGCCATCCATCACTCCCTGTGACTGATCTCCACAACAACGTCATACACACACACACACACACACTGACATCCAATGGATCCGGTGAGTGAACTCCACAATAACATCATCCTCACATACACACACACTGCCATCCAACACTCCCTGTGACTGATCTCCACAATAACATCATCTTCACACACACACACACACACAGAGCCATCCACCACTCCCTGTGACTGATCTGCACAATAATATCATCCTCACACACACACAGCCACAGCCATCCACCACTCCCTGTGACTGATCTCAACAATAACATCATTCTCACACACACACAAACAGCCATCCACCACTCCCTGTGACTGATCTCCACAATAACATCATCCTCACACACACACAGCCATCCAACACTCCCTGTGACTGATGTGCACAATAACATCATCCTCACACACACACACACACAGCCATCCACCACTCCCTGTGACTGATCTCAAGAATAACATCATCCTCACACACACACAGCCATCCATCACTTCCTGTGACTGATCTGCACAATAACATCATCCTCACACACACACACACAGCCATCCACCACTCCCTGTGACTGATCTCAACAATAACAGCATCCTCACACACACACAAACAGCCATCCACCACTCCCTGTGACTGATCTCCACAATAACATCATCCTCACACACACACAGCCATCCAACACTCAATGTGACTGATGTGCACAATAACATCATCCTCACACACACACACACAGCCATCCATCACTCCCTGTGACTGATCTCCACAATAACGTCATCCTCACACACACACACACACTGCCATCCATCACTCCCTGTGACTGATCTCCACAATAACGTCATCCTCACACACACACGCAGAGCCATCCAACACTCCCTGTGACTGATCTCCACAATAACATCATCCTCACACACACACACACAGCCATCCAACACTCCCTGTGACTGATCTCCACAATAACATCATCCTCACACACACACACACACACACTGCCATCCAACACTCCCTGTGAGTGATCTCCACAATAACATCATCCTCACACACACACACACACAGCCATCCAACACTCCCTGTGACTGATCTCTACAATAACATCATCCTCACACACACACACAGAGCCATCCCCTACTCCCTGTGACTGATCTCCACAATAACATCATCCTCACACACACACACACACACACAGCCATCCAACACTCCCTGTGACTGATCTCCACAATAACATCATCCTCACACACACACACAGAGCCATCCACCACTCCCTGTGACTGATCTCCACAATAACATCATCCTCACACACACACACACACGCACACACAGCCATCCAACACTCCCTGTGACTGATCTCCACAATAACATCATCCTCACACACACACACACCCACACACACAGCCATCCAACACTCCCTGTGACTGATCTCCACAATAACATCATCCTCACACACACACACAGAGCCATCCACCACTCCCTGTGACTGATCTCCACAATAACATCATCCTCACACACACACGCACACACAGCCATCCAACACTCCCTGTGACTGATCTCCACAATAACATCATCCTCACACACACACACAGAGCCATCCACCACTCCCTGTGACTGATCTCCACAATAACATCATCCTCACACACACACACACACACACTGCCATCCAACACTCCCTGTGAGTGATCTCCACAATAACATCATCCTCACACACACACACACACACAGCCATCCAACACTCCCTGTGACTGATCTCTACAATAACATCATCCTCACACACACACACAGAGCCATCCCCTACTCCCTGTGACTGATCTCCACAATAACATCATCCTCACACACACACACACACACACAGCCATCCAACACTCCCTGTGACTGATCTCCACAATAACATCATCCTCACACACACACACAGAGCCATCCACCACTCCCTGTGACTGATCTCCACAATAACATCATCCTCACACACACACACACCCACACACACAGCCATCCAACACTCCCTGTGACTGATCTCCACAATAACATCATCCTCACACACACACACAGAGCCATCCCCTACTCCCTGTGACTGATCTCCACAATAACATCATCCTCACACACACACACACACACACACAGCCATCCAACACTCCCTGTGACTGATCTCCACAATAACATCATCCTCACACACACACACAGAGCCATCCACCACTCCCTGTGACTGATCTCCACAATAACATCATCCTCACACACACACACACCCACACACACAGCCATCCAACACTCCCTGTGACTGATCTCCACAATAACATCATCCTCACACACACACACAGAGCCATCCACCACTCCCTGTGACTGATCTCCACAATAACATCATCCTCACACACACACACACACACACTGCCATCCAACACTCCCTGTGAGTGATCTCCACAATAACATCATCCTCACACACACACACACACACAGCCATCCAACACTCCCTGTGACTGATCTCTACAATAACATCATCCTCACACACACACACAGAGCCATCCCCTACTCCCTGTGACTGATCTCCACAATAACATCATCCTCACACACACACACACACACACACAGCCATCCAACACTCCCTGTGACTGATCTCCACAATAACATCATCCTCACACACACACACAGAGCCATCCACCACTCCCTGTGACTGATCTCCACAATAACATCATCCTCACACACACACACACACACGCACACACAGCCATCCAACACTCCCTGTGACTGATCTCCACAATAACATCATCCTCACACACACACACACCCACACACACAGCCATCCAACACTCCCTGTGACTGATCTCCACAATAACATCATCCTCACACACACACACAGAGCCATCCACCACTCCCTGTGACTGATCTCCACAATAACATCATCCTCACACACACACGCACACACAGCCATCCAACACTCCCTGTGACTGATCTCCATAATAACATCATCCTCACACACACACACACACACACAGCCATCCATCACTCCCTGTGACTGATCTGCACAGTAACGTCATTATCACACACACACACGCACACACTGCCATCCAACACTCCCTGTGACTGATCTCCACAATAACATCATCCTCACACACAGAGCCATCCACCACTCCCTGTGACTGATCTCCACAATAACATCATCCTCACACACACAAACACACACACACAGCCATCCAACACTCCGTGTGACTGATCTCCACAATAACATCATCCTCACACACACACACAGAGCCATCCACTACTCCCTGTGACTGATCTCCACAATAACATCATCCTCACACACACACACACACACACACACAGCCATCCAACACTCCCTGTGACTGATCTCCACAATAACATCATCCTCACACACACACACAGAGCCATCCACCACTCCCTGTGACTGATCTCCACAATAACATCATCCTCACACACACACACAGAGCCATCCACTACTCCCTGTGACTGATCTCCACAATAACATCATCCTCACACACACACACACACACACACTGCCATCCACCACTCCCTGTGACTGATCTCCACAATAACATCATCCTCACACACACACACAGAGCCATCCACTACTCCCTGTGACTGATCTCCACAATAACATCATCCTCACACACACACACACACACACACTGCCATCCACCACTCCCTGTGACTGATCTCCACAATAACATCATCCTCACACACACACACAGAGCCATCCACTACTCCCTGTGACTGATCTCCACAATAACATCATCCTCACACACACACACACACACACTGCCATCCACCACTCCCTGTGACTGATCTCCACAATAACATCATCCTCACACACACACACACAGCCATCCAACACTCCCTGTGACTGATCTCCACAATAACATCATCCTCACACACACACACAGAGCCATCCACTACTCCCTGTGACTGATCTCCACAATAACATCATCCTCACACACACACACACACACACACTGCCATCCACCACTCCCTGTGACTGATCTCCACAATAACATCATCCTCACACACACACACACACACACACACACTGCCATCCACCACTCCCTGTGACTGATCTCCACAATAACATCATCCTCACACACACACACACTGCCATCCAACACTCCCTGTGACTGATGTGCACAATAACATCATCCTCACACACACTCACACACACACTGCCATCCATCACTCCCTGTGACTGATCTCCACAATAACATCATCCTCACACACACACATACACACACACACACTGCCATCCACCACTCCCTGTGACTGATCTGCACAATAATGTCATCCTCACACACACACAGCCATCCATCACTCCCTGTGACTGATCTCCACAATAATATCATCCTCACACACACACACACACACACTGCCATCCATCACTCCCTGTGACTGATCTCCACAATAACATCATCCTCACCCACACACAGCCATCCATCACTCCCTGTGACTGATCTCCACAATAACGTCATACACACACACACACACACACACTGACATCCAATGGATCCGGTGAGTGAACTCCACAATAACATCATCCTCACACACAGAGCCATCCAACACTCCCTGTGACTGATCTCCACAATAACATCATCCTCACATACACACACACTGCCATCCACCACTCCCTGTGACTGATCTCCACAACAATGTCATCCTCACACACACACACACACACACACAGCCATCCAACACTCCCTGTGACTGATCTCCACAATAACATCATCCTCTCACACACACACACACAGCCATCCAACACTCCCTGTGACTGATCTCCACAATAACATCATCCTCACACACACACACACACTGCCATCCATCACTCCCTGTGACTGATCTCCACAATAACGTCATCCTCACACACACACACACACACTGCCATCCATCACTCCCTGTGACTGATCTCCACAATAACGTCATCCTCACACACACACACAGAGCCATCCACCACTCCCTGTGACTGATCTCCACAATAACATCATCCTCACACACACATACACACACACACACTGCCATCCATCACTCCCTGTGACTGATCTCCACAATAACATCATCCTCACACACACACACACACACTGCCATCCACCACTCCCTGTGACTGATCTGCACAATAATGTCATCCTCACACACACACACACACACTGCCATCCATCACTCCCTGTGACTGATCTCCACAATAACATCATCCTCACCCAGACACAGCCATCCATTTCTCCCTATGACTGATCTCCACAATAACGTCATACACACACACACACACACACACTGACATCCAATGGATCCGGTGAGTGAACTCCACAATAACATCATCCTCACACCCACGCAGAGCCATCCAACACTCCCTTTGACTGATCTCCACAATAACATCATCCTCACATACAAACACAGAGCCATCCAACACTCCCTGTGACTGATCTCCACAATAACGTCATCCTCACACACACAAAGCCATCCATCACTCCCTGTGACTGATCTCCACAATAACATCATCCTCACACACACACACACACAGCCATCCACCACTCCCTGTGACTGATCTCCACAATAACATCATCCTCACCCAGACACAGCCATCCATCACTCCCTGTGACTGATCTCCACAATAACGTCATACACACACACACACACTGACATCCAATGGATCCGGTGAGTGAACTCCACAATAACATCATCCTCACACACACACAGAGCCATCCAACACTCCCTTTGACTGATCTCCACAATAACATCATCCTCACATACAAACACAGAGCCATCCAACACTCCCTGTGACTGATCTCCACAATAACATCATCCTCACACACACACACAGAGCCATCCAACACTCCCTGTGACTGATCTCCACAATAACATCATCCTCACACACACACACTGCCATCCAACACTCCCTGTGACTGATGTGCACAATAACATCATCCTCACACACACTCACACACACACTGCCATCCATCACTCCCTGTGACTGATCTCCACAATAACATCATCCTCACACACACACATACACACACACACACTGCCATCCACCACTCCCTGTGACTGATCTGCACAATAATGTCATCCTCACACACACACAGCCATCCATCACTCCCTGTGACTGATCTCCACAATAATATCATCCTCACACACACACACACACACTGCCATCCATCACTCCCTGTGACTGATCTCCACAATAACATCATCCTCACCCACACACAGCCATCCATCACTCCCTGTGACTGATCTCCACAATAACGTCATACACACACACACACACACACACACACTGACATCCAATGGATCCGGTGAGTGAACTCCACAATAACATCATCCTCACACACAGAGCCATCCAACACTCCCTGTGACTGATCTCCATAATAACATCATCCTCACATACACACACACTGCCATCCACCACTCCCTGTGACTGATCTCCACAACAATGTCATCCTCACACACACACACACACACACACAGCCATCCAACACTCCCTGTGACTGATCTCCACAATAACATCATCCTCACACACACACACACAGCCATCCAACACTCCCTGTGACTGATCTCCACAATAACATCATCCTCACACACACACACACACACACACACAGCCATCCAACACTCCCTGTGACTGATCTCCACAATAACATCATCCTCACACACACACACACACTGCCATCCATCACTCCCTGTGACTGATCTCCACAATAACGTCATCCTCACACACACACACTGCCATCCATCACTCCCTGTGACTGATCTCCACAATAACGTCATCCTCACACACACACACAGAGCCATCCACCACTCCCTGTGACTGATCTCCACAATAACATCATCCTCACACACACATACACACACACACACACTGCCATCCATCACTCCCTGTGACTGATCTCCACAATAACATCATCCTCACACACACACACACACACTGCCATCCACCACTCCCTGTGACTGATCTGCACAATAATGTCATCCTCACACACACACACACACACTGCCATCCATCACTCCCTGTGACTGATCTCCACAATAACATCATCCTCACCCAGACACAGCCATCCATTTCTCCCTATGACTGATCTCCACAATAACGTCATACACACACACACACACTGACATCCAAAGGATCCGGTGAGTGAACTCCACAATAACATCATCCTCACAGACACGCAGAGCCATCCAACACTCCCTTTGACTGATCTCCACAATAACATCATCCTCACATACAAACACAGAGCCATCCAACACTCCCTGTGACTGATCTCCACAATAACGTCATCCTCACACACACAAAGCCATCCATCACTCCCTGTGACTGATCTCCACAATACCATCATCCTCACACACACACACACAGCCATCCACCACTCCCTGTGACTGATCTCCACAATAACATCATCCTCACCCAGACACAGCCATCCATCACTCCCTGTGACTGATCTCCACAATAACGTCATACACACACACACACACTGACATCCAATGGATCCGGTGAGTGAACTCCACAATAACATCATCCTCACACACACACAGAGCCATCCAACACTCCCTTTGACTGATCTCCACAATAACATCATCCTCACATACAAACACAGAGCCATCCAACACTCCCTGTGACTGATCTCCACAATAATGTCATCCTCACACACACACAGCCATCCATCACTCCCTGTGACTGATCTCCACAATAACATCATCCTCACACACACACACACAGCCATCCACCACTCCCTGTGACTGATCTTCACAATAACATCATCCTCACACACACACACACACAGCCATCCATCACTCCCTGTGACTGATCTCCACAATAACATCATCCTCACACACACACAGAGCCATCCAACACTCCCTGTGACTGATCTCCACAATAATGTCATTCTCACACACACACACCACCATCCACCACTCCCTGTGACTCATCTGCACAATAACGTCATCCACACACACACAGAGCCATCCATCACTTCCTGTGACTGATCTCCACAATAATATCATCCTCACACACACACATAGCCATCCATCACTCCCTGTGACTGATCTGCACAATAACGTCATTATCACACACACACAGCCATCCATCACTTCCTGTGACTGATCTGCACAATAATATCATCCTCACACACACACATAGCCATCCATCACTCCCTGTGACTGATCTGCACAGTAACGTCATACACACACACACACACACACACACACACTGACATCCAATGGATCCGGTGAGTGAACTCCACAATAACATCATCCTCACACACACACAGAGCCATCCAACAATCCCTGTGACTGATCTCCACAATAACATCATCCTCACATACACACACACACACACACACACACTTCCATCCAACACTCCCTGTGACTGATGGAAAGGTGGAAGGAAGGCAAAACGATTACCGTCATGGTTAAAAGGTGAGGTGAAAGAGGCTATTTTAGCCAAAAAAAATACTTCAAAAATTGGAAGAAGGATCCATCTGAAGAAAATAGGATAAAACATAAGCATAACATAAGTTAAGAGTAAAACATTAATAAGTCAGGCAAAGAGAGAATATGAAATGAAGTTGGCCAAAGAGGCAAAAACTCATAATAAAAACATTTTTAAATATATCCAAAGCAAGAAACCTGTGAGGGAGTCGGTTGGACCATTAGATGACCGAAGGGTTAAAGGGGCTCTTAGGGAAGATAAGGCTATTGCAGAAAGACTAAATGAATTCTTTGCCTCCATGTTTACTAATGAGGATGTTGGCAAGATAGCAGTTCCAGAGATGGTTTTCAGGGGTGATGACTCAGACAAACTGAACGAAATCTCTGTGAACCTGGAAGACGTAGTAGGCCAGATTGACAAACTAAAGAGTAGCAAATCACCTGGACCGGATGGTATGCATCCTAGGGTACTAAAGGAACAAAAAATGAAATTTCTGATCTATTAGTTAAAATTTGTAAACTATCATTAAAATCATCCATTGTACCTGAAGACTGGAGGGTGGCCAATTTAACCCCAATATTTAAAAAAGGCTCCAGGGGTGATCTGGAAAACTATAGACCAGTGAGCCTGACTTCAGTGCCGGGAAAACTAGTGGAAACTGTTCTCAAGATCAAAATTGTAGAGCATATAGAAAGACATGATTTAATGGGACACAGTCAACATGGATTTACCCAAGGGAAGTCTTGCCTAACAAATCTGCTTCATTTTTTTTGAAGGGGTTAATAAACATGTGGATAAAGGTGAACCAGTAGATGCAGTGTATTTGGATTTTCAGAAGGCATTTGACAATGTCTCTCATGAGAGGCTTCTAAGAAAACTAAAAAGTCATGGGATAGGAGGTGATGTCCTTTCATGGATTACAAACTGGTTAAAAGACAGGAAACAGAGAGTAGGATTAAATGGTCAATTTTCTCAGTGGAAAAGGGTAAACAGTGGAGTGCCTCAGTACTTGGACTGGTGCTTTTCAATATATATGTAAATGATCTGGAAAGGAATACGACGAGTGAGATAATCAAATTTACGGATGATACAAAATTATTCAGATTAGTTAAATCGCAGGCGGATTGTGATACATTACAGGAAGACCTTGCAAGACTGGAAGATTGGGCATCCAAATGGCAGATGAAATTTAATGTGGATAAGTGCAAGGTGATGCATATAGGGAAAAATAACCCTTGCTGTCGTTACACAATGTTAGGTTCCATATTAGGAGCTACCACCCAGGAAAAAGATCTAGGCATCATAGTGGATAATACTTTAAAATCGTCAGTTCAGTGTGCTGCGGCAGTCAAAAAAGCAAATAAAATGTTAGGAATTATTAGGAAGGGAATGGTGAATAAAACGAAAAATGTCATAATGCCTCTGTATCGCTCCATGGTGAGACCGCACCTTGAATACTGTGTACAATTCTGGTCGCCGCATCTCAAAAAAGATATAATTGTGATGGAGAAGGTACAGAGAAGGGCAACCAAAATGATAAAGGGAATGGAACAGCTCCCCTATGAGGAAAGGCTGAAGAGGTTAGGGCTCTTCAGCTTGGAGAAGAGTGTTGCGTTCGTGCCTGTTCTCGCCCTCGCTCCACCCTCTCTACCTTGGTGGGGACTCCCTTTGGGTCTGACGGACAGATGCTGCTGCGGCTTCTCCTTGCCGCTTCTCCCTGGAATCCCCGGGCTGGCCTGACGCTGCGGATCCGCCATGTTCCTGATGTCATAAGGGCGCGCGCTCCAGAGTTTGTATGGGCAAGGGCGCGAACCTCGGGGGCGTCCCCCCATAGTGACGTCATCCGCTTCCAAGTTAAAAGGTCTTTGTTTGCAACTACAAATCGAGTTAGCAAGGGGAATTCTTTCTCCGCTGCTCTGCCTCCACAAACTTACCAAGGGGTACTCGCTCCTCCAGGGCCTATGTTCCTAATCTCTGAAGACTCCCTTCTGTCTAAGACATTATCACAGGTACGGAGATCGTGAGTTATTATTACAGATTACAGATAGGAACCGGTACTCGCTCCACGAGGGCCCATGTTCCTGAATATACTGAAGACTCTCTGTTGCATAGAAGCCATTACAAATATCTACAATTGTGAGTGTATCACCTACAACTGGTTATGTATCCAGCTTACCCTGTCTACTCAGCAACTCAGAGACCGCAATTCCAGTTCCTGAGGGACTTCAGCCCTGCCGGGCACATCAGCTCACCACTGCCACCTCTGGTGGTTCTACTTCCTATCTAATAAAGAACGATCTGTGTTTGTCTCCATACTCCAGCCTAGCCGGTGGTCCCTCTCAGGATATCCTCCTGGGGGCGCTGTCATCTGCCACTGGCCCAAGGATTCACCAATTTCCATTAAGTGTTTATTACTTATACTACTAGAGCGGTATCATAACAGATTGCCTCCCCTCTGGGGAGCAGATCCACAACAGATTGCCAGCTCTGCCTCTCTGGCGGGGTAATCACTAACAGATTGCTAACTCCTCCATCTACAGGAGCAAAGTGTAACAAAGAGACGGCTGAGGAGGGATATGATAGAGGTCTTTAAGATCATGAGAGGTCTTGAACGAGTAGATGTGAATCGGTTATTTACACTTTCGGATAATAGAAGGACTAGGGGGCACTCCATGAAGTTAGCAAGTAGCACATTTAAGACTAATCGGAGAAAATTCTTTTTCACTCAATGCACAATTAAGCTCTGGAGTTTGTTGCCAGAGGATGTGGTTAGTGCAGTTAGTGTAGCTGGGTTCAAAAAAGGATTGGATAAGTTCTTGGAGGAAAAGTCCATTAACGGCTATTAATCAATTTTACTTAGGGAATAGCCACTGCTATTAATTGCTTCAGTAGCATGGGATCTTCTTAGTGTTTGGGTAATTGCCAGGTACTTGTGACTTGGATTGGCCTCTGTTGGAAATAGGATGCTGGGCTTGATGGACCCTTGGTCTGACCCAGCATGGCAATTTCTTATGCTCTTATGTTCTTAGGGAGATGCAGTATAAACTCATATGTCGGGCCGTTGTTTCCCCACAGATTCGATATATGTCTAGACTTTCAGACTCTGCTTGTTGTGTTAAATGCCGACATCGGGATCCCTTTCTCATTTGTTCTGGGCTTGTCCCACGATAAAGCAGTTTTGGACTAGAATTGTAGGGCCGCATTGTCTCCTACATCCTCATTGCTGTTATTTGATTGCTTCTCCAATACATCAATTAAGGATCACAGACAGCGCCTTTTCATGGTCGGCAGGCAGCTTATACTTTTGCATGCGACAGTAGCGGCCTCTCCCTCTTTCTGGCAATGGCGGAATAGCCTCCACCACATGCTGCAAGTGGATAAAATCATTCTCCATGAGTTCTCCCCACTTACGACGGAAATTCTTATTAACATGGAATAACTACATCCAATCTTTGCCACCGTCCAATCATGGAATAACTACATCTTTGCCACCGTCCAATCATGGAATAACTACATCCAATCTTTGCCACCGCGAGCCAGGAGTTTCGTCCTGAATGACTGAATACATCACGACATGAGATACACTGACACTGATCCATGAATGACAGACTGGGGGGGTTGAGGGGAGGGGAAGTGTGGGGATTGCTATCTACGCTACTGTGTGTACTGTTCCTATATACAAAACCTGTTTTCTGTGTTGATGTGCCCCGAGTGGGACTGAGAGTCCAAGTCCCTTGGGATATTGTTGTTATTTTTGCTAATAAAAATTGTTGAAGCTAAGAAACAATCAGATTGCTGTTCTGGAGCTCATTTCCTCTGCCATCCTGACATATAACTAAATGGATTGCCAAAAAACCTAGCATAGCTTTATTTACATATAGAAACATACAAACATAGAAGTGACGGCAGAAGAAGACCAAACGGCCCATCCAGTCTGCCCAGCAAGCTTTCACACCTAATTGTTTTCATACTTATCTGTTATTTATTTATTTATTTATTTATTTAAAACATTTATATACCGTTTCACCAAATACATGAAATGACCGAAGCGGTTTACAATACATTTTCAGAAATAAAAATTAGCTATAAACTAGCTCCCCAACTAAATTAAAATAAATTAAAATTGAAATTATAAATTATAATAGAATAAAAATTGCATTAAACTCATGATCAATTTTCAAAATAAGAATTAAATGTAGTGACTTTAACCATTAATTTATAAACAAGATAAAGAAAAGATAATAATCCAACACTTTCTAAGCATAAATGATTGAACAAAATAATGTTTAGAAATCAAGGTCTAACTTATGATGGGATCTAAATTTCCAAAAGCTTCTTTAAAGAAGTATGTTTTTAAAGCTTTTTTGAATTCTTTTTTGTTCTGAATTTGTCTCAGAGGGTCAGGTAAGGCATTCCACATTAAAGGCCCTGCGACAGAAAACGCCCTTTGCCTAGTGACATTTAAGGCGGTCTTTTTTATTGTCGGAACTTCTAATACATTTTTTCCTGAGGACCTGAGGTCCCTAGATGGTTTATACATTTGTAGTTCCGAACAGAGCCAAACAGAATCAATACTATTTAGTAAGGAGTGAATCAATGTTAGAATTTTGAATTTTATTCTATATTTAACCGGAAGCCAGTGTAACTTCTGTAATATGGGAGAAATATGCTGTCTAATAGGGGTTGCTGTTAAAAGTCTAGCCGCAGAATTTTGAATGAGCTGGAGAGGTCTGATGGCAGAATCCGGCAACCCTAAATATAATCCATTGCAATAGTCCAGCCCAGAAAGAACCAGGGCTTGTAGAACCGATCTGTAATCATTGATAAATAGAAAAGGCCGTAATCTTTTTAATACATGTAATTTGAAGAAGGAGTTTTTTACAACCTTCGAAATGTGTTGGGAAAGAGATAAACTTGAATCTATCCACACTCCCAAGCTCCATGCGATTTTAGTAATTTGGACAGTTTCTTTACCCAACATAATATTTTCAGGGGGAGTATTTATAGGATTTGATATAAAACTCAGAAATCTGTTACTCTGACCGCTGAGGTCAGGGCCCTTATTGGTAACTTTTTGGTTCCAATTCCCTTCCCACCCCCACCATCAATGCAGACAGCAGTGCTGGAGCTGCATCTAAGTGAAGTATCTAGCTAATTGGTTTGGGGTAGTAACCGCCGTAATAAGCAAGCTACTCCCGCTTGTTTACCCTGCATGTGCAATTCAGCCATTGTTCGTTGTCTGAATAAAAATCCTCTTTACTTAATTCCCTCTGTTACTGAAGCAGTGAGCTGCACTGGATACTTATTCCAAGTCAAGTATCAGGCTTAATTGATTCAGGGTAGTAGCCACCGTAACAAGCAAGCTACACCCATGCTTATTTGTTTACCCAGACTATGTAATTCATTCCTTGTTGGTTGATGCTGATATAAATCATCTTTTCTTCATTTTCCCTGCCGTTGAAGGCGAGAGCTATGCTGGATGTGCATTGAAAGTGAAGTATCAGGCTTAATTGATTCGGGGGTAGTAAGCGCCGTAACAAGCCAGCTACTCCCATGCTTATTTGTTTACCCAGACTATGTAATTCATTCCTTGTTGGCTGATGCTGAATATAAACCATCTTTTCTTCATTCCCCCTGCCATTGAAGGAGAGAGCTATGCTGGATGTGCATTGAAAGTGAAGTATCAGGCTTATTTGGTTTGGGGTAGTAACCACCGTAACAAGCAAGCTACTCCCCTGCCTTTTTGTGGATGCAAATCATTTTTTCCACATTTCCTCTTGCCTTTGAAGCATAGAGCAATATTGGAGTCGCATTAAATGTGTGTATGTTTATTGAATAAGGATATTAATCTCCAGGTAGTAGCCGTCATTCCCGCAAGCCACCCCTTGTCTCTTCTCTTCATTCACATCCTCTAGACTTTATGGATCCACAGTGTTTATCCCACGCCCCTTTGAAATCTTTCACAGTTTTGGTCTTCACCACTTCCTCCGGAAGGGCATTCCAGGCATCCACCACCCTCTCCGTGAAGAAATACTTCTTGACATTGGTTCTGAGTCTTCCTCCCTGGAGTTTTAAATCGTGACCCCTGGTTCTGCTGATTTTTTTGCAACGGAAAAGGTTTGTCATTGTCTTTGGATCATTAAAACCTTTCAAGTATCTGAAAGTTTGAATCATATCACCCCTGCTCCTCCTTTCCTCCAGGGTGTACATATTTAGATTCTTCAATCTCTCCTCATAAGTCATTCTATGAAGACCTTCCACCTTTTTGGTCGCCCTTCTCTGGACCGCCTCCATCCTGTCTCTGTCTCTTCGGAGATACGGTCTCCAGAACTGAACACAGTACTCCAGGTGAGGCCTCACCAAGGACCTGTACAAGGGGATTATCACTTCCCTTTTCTTACTCGATATTCCTCTCTCTATGCAGCCCAGCATTCTTCTGGCTTTAGCTATCGCCTTGTCACATTGTTTTGCCGACTTCAGATCATTAGAGACTATCATCCCAAGGTCTCTCTCCTGCTCCGTACATATCAACCTACTCCCCCCAGTTCTTTCGGATTTCCACACCCCTTGTGCATGACTCTGCACTTCTTGGCATTGAGTCTCAGCTGCCATATCTTCGACCATTCTTCCAGCTTCCTTAAATCCCATCTCATTCTCTCCACTCCTTCCGGCATGTCCACTCTGTTGCAGATCTTAGTGTCATCCGCAAAAAGACAAACCTTACCTTCTATCCCGTCCGCAATGGAAACTTTAGAAGAATAGAGATAGGTGTGAAAACCCTTCCCACCACCCACCCCACTTTCCAACAACTCATGACCCTTCCCAATCCCAACCACAAAAATGCTCCATACCCAAATCTCTAGTATCATTAATATTACCACAACAATAAGTGATCCATCCCTTCCCACCACCCACCCCACTCTCCAACAACTCATGACCCTTCCCAATCCCAACCACAAAAATGCTCCATACCCAAATCCCTAGTATCATTAATATTACCACAACAACAAGTGATCCATCATGGTTCACTTGTCCTGCACCACCTCCCGGCTAAGAGTATCATTAGAGGGCCTCCCCTCGGTGGATCCAACTGCTCTCAAGCCGGCTCAAGGGTCCACAAACATAACAAGGTGATGGGGCCGCTTGGCATTAATGATCATAATATGATCAAATTTGAATTAATGACAGGAAGGGGGACAGTAAGCAAATCCACGGCTTTCATGCTAAACTTTCAAAAGGGAAACTTTGATAAAATGAGAAAAATAGAAAAAAACTGAAAGGAGCAGCTACAAAGGCAAAACGTGTACAAGAGGCGTGGTCATTGTTAAAAAAAATGCCATCCTAGAAGCACAGTCCAGATGTATTTCACACATTAAGAAAGGTGGAAGGAAGGCAAAACGATTACCGGCATTGGTTAAAAGGGGAGGTGAAAGAAGCTATTTTAGCCAAAAGATATTCATTCAAAAATTGGAAGAAGGATCCAACAGAAGAAAATAGGATAATGCATAAGCGTTGGCAAGATAAATGTAAGACATTGATAAGACAGGCTAACAGAGAATTTGAAAGAAGTTGGCCATAGAGGCAAAAACTCACAGTAAAAACTTTTAAAATATATCCAAAGCAGAAAGCCTGTGAGGGAGTGAGTTGAACCGTTAGATGATCGAGGGGTTAAAGGGGCACTTAGAGAAGATAAGGCCATCGCAGAAAGATTAAATGATGTCTTTTCTTTGGTGTTTACTGAAGAGGATGTTGGGGAGGTACCCGTACTGGAGAAGGTTTTCTTGGGTAATGATTCAGATGGACTGAACCCAATCATGGTGAACCTATTTTCCACAAGTAAGTTATCTAATATAAATGGCTTACCCTTCAGCCAATTCACTTCATATCCTTTCAGGAGCTGTCTTCTGGAGACCCAGGACATGTCCCCAAACTCTCATTACAGAGGTACCTGTGGCTCTCTAGACACCCACCCCAAAAGCAGCAGTGTCTTGGCCAGAACAGCTTGGAAAAAGAGTGCAAGGGGGAGCAGCTCACAGCCCTGCATATTGCCTCTGGGAGAACTGTGTCATCTTCTGTCCAAGAAAGCTCTTGTGCCCTGCTTGAATGAGCTGTGAGCTCCTCACGGATGTAGGCGGAGCCTATTGCCTCCTGAGGCTATCAAGCTATTTCTGCCTTTGACGCAGCCTCAGGTTTCTTTGTATTGAAGAGAATGTGTACATTGCCAAGGAACAAAAATACGTATTATACATAAAAAAAAAGATATTTATAACTCGCCTATCCACAATACTAGGTGGGTAACATAAAACATTAAAAAACATAAAACTGACTTAGAAATGAATTATTACAGAAATAAAACAAATGGCTGTAGGACAAGGAAAGTCTTATTTGACCAGTAAAGGAAAGAACATAAAAAGTAATAGTGAAACATCAGAGTAAACAAAGCATGAAACCATAAAACAATAAAGCAGTTCTGTTTAATATCCTGCAAGTGTCAGTTCCTTAACGATGAGTATTTCCTGTTGTGCAAGTTTTGAATTCTGCATCTATTTAATCTAGCTAGTGTTTTAGACTCCTGGCTAGAATAGCGAAATAACTGGTGTAAAGGGTTTTAAGAGAAAAAAAAGGTATTAGCCTTTGAGTCTATTGACTCACAAGGCTCTGCAGAGCTTGATGAAGAAGTAATTTAAATAAGAGATGTGACTATAAGGCACAGCATCCTGAATACCCATGCTCGCTCCCTGGAGAAGTCAGACATCCCAGGAGATAACCTGATTTCGGTCGAGGCCTGTGATGAGGAGGCACTCACTCTCCCCACTGTTACCCTTACACGGTGCTTTTTCTGCTTTAGGAAATGAAGAAACCCCAGCAAAGGAACACAAAGTGGTATCTGAAAGGGAAGTAGTCACCCAGTGCACCCAGAAATGTCATAAAAGAAAGCTGCTGCTTCTAGGAGACTCGGTCATTAGAGGAAGCGATTGGGAACTGAGTTTGATGGGGACAGAAGGATTAAATGCAGCAGGTGGTCAGTGCAATTATAGAAGAAAGTGAGAATGCTGATGCCAATGTTATCATCCATCTGGGAACCAATGACCTCACTATAGGAACATTTCCAAAATCTAGAGAAGAAGACTGGGAAGGGAAAGGAGAATGTCAATGTCTGCCTCAAAACCTGCTGTAAGGAAAGTGGTTTGGATCCATTGGAGGCTGGGGCCGTGTATGGAGCAATAACAGATTATATGGTAAGGGTGGCCTGCATTTGTCTGCGGCAGGAAAGAGGATGCTGAGTGAGAAATTCAGATCCTACATTATCAGGCATTTAAACTAGGAAGTGGGAGTGGCAGGAAGTGACACCCCCAAGCAATACAGGAAGTGGGAAGACAAAGTAACAAAATCAATCAGTTAAAAAACAAAACAGAAAAGGTGACCAGTTCAACTGAGGATGCAGCGGGAAAAAAATAAATTTAAAGCAGAACTTAAAACATGGCTGTTCCATGTGGCCTATAGCGAAGGTGAGAAACAGACTTGTATTTAATTCTACATCCACAGGTGGCTCTATTCTTAACCTTTAAATAATGCTGGACGCATATATCTTATGCTTTTAGTATTTTATTGGTTTAATATTTATGCTTGCATATGCTTTTCTTTTAATAACTAATATCTCTTTGTAATCTCTTTTAATTTTTACCTGTTTTATTCTTATAATTGATTGTAATTTCTCTTATTGTATATTTAATGTAATGTTAACCGTTGTGAAGGCTATGCTGAGCCAACGGTATATAAATGACAAAAAACCTTAAACCTTAGGAGAGCAGCTGGAAAGCTAGGACCACAAATGCTCGTAGCATCAGCAATAACATCCCAGATGTGCAGGCCCTAATGGTAGAGGCGGAATAGGTCTTTGTTCACTGAGTCTCATGACTGGTATGTGGCCACCCCGGGCTATAACTTGTTACATAAGGACATATAGGATAGACAAGGGGGAGGAGGAGCGCTATATGTCTCAGAGACATGGTGGAAGGAAGATTTATTTATTTTATTTATTTATGGATTTTATATACCGACATTCATCACAGGGATATCACATCGGTTTACAGAAAACAGTAACTTACGCAATGGATGCGTTTGACATAAAACATGCGAGGATAAACCAGAACATCATAAACAACAACAGAATGTGTGGTGAACTAAATACATTCAATAGGACATTATATACATTGCATTAGGACATTATATACATTATAGTTACTATATAGAGCGTGGAAAAGGAATGGTCAGAATGTTTCAACTGGGGGTTGAATACAAAGCAAGGGGTTTCCAGGGAGGAGAAGTAAAAGACTTTTAGGGGGAGATTAGGGCTGAAAGCGTCGAGGGGGAAGGCTGGGAAGTGTAAGGTGTGTGTCTGGGGGAGGTTAGTAGAGGCTTTAGGGGGGAAATTGGGGATGGGGAGGTCGAGGGAAGGTAACCAATGGGCAGTGCTATATCAGGGTACAAATTATATCGCAATGATAGGGAGGATCAACTTGGTGGGTGTGGCACTTTATGTCTGGGAGGATGTAGAATCCAACAGGATAAAGATCATACAAGAGATTAAACAGAAACATAGAAATAACGGCAGAAGAAGACCAAACAGCCCATCCAGTCTGCCCAGCAAGCATTCGCCCTTGATTTTTTTCTCATACTTATCTGTTACTCTTGGCCCTTAGTAACCTTTTGGTTCTATTTCCCTTCCACCCCCGCCATTAATGTAGAGAGCAGTATTGGAACTACATCTAAGTGAAATATCTAGCTTAATTGGTTGGGGTAGTAACTGCCGCAATAAGCAAGCTACTCCCACGCTTATTTGTTTACCCAGCCTGTACAATTCAGTCCTTGTTGGTTGTCTGAATATAAATCCACTTTTCTTCATTCCCCCCTGCGATTGAAGCAGTGAGCTGCGCTGCATATGTATTTCAAGTGAAGTATCAGGCTTAATTGATTCGGGGTAGTAACCGCCGTAACAAGCAAGCTACACCCATGCTTATTTGTTTACCCAGACTATGTAATTCAGTCCTTATTGGTTGTTGTCTGAATATAAATCATCTTTTCTTCATTCCCCCTGCCATTGAAGCAGAGAGCTACGCTGGATTTGCATTGAAAGTGAAGTATCAGGCTTATTTGGTTTGGGGTAGTAACCGCCATAACAAGCAAGCTATTCCCCACTTTTTTGAATGCAAATCCTTTTTTCCACATTTCCTCTTGCTGTTGAAGCATAGAGCAATGTTGGAGTCGCATTAACTGTGTGTATGTTTATTGAATAAGGGTATTATTTCCAGGTAGTAGCCTGTTATGATTGACCAATCCGGAAGTGGATCCTTGGGCCGACCGCCGGAGGGAGACGGACGGGAGGCAGACTAGATGAAACGATGAATCTTCACCTGGAAACCCGTGACCCCTCCAGAGGAGCTGTAGAGGCCCGGGTCGCTAGGGCTTAGGAGTCTTCGCCCTGGAAGCCCGAGATCCCCCCAGGAGGAGCCTGTAGGGACCCGGACCGCTGGGTCTTAGGTGATAACAGAAGAATCCAAGGAAGCGATACGAACCGGGGTACAAGCAGGCAGAGAGCGGAGTCAGGCAGGCAGAGATCAGGAACCAGGCAGGCAAACGATACCGGAGTCAGACAGGCAGAAGTCAGGAACCAGGCAGGCAGATAAACGATACCAGAGTCAGGCAGGCAGAAGTCAGGAACCAGGCAGGCAGATAAACGATACCAGAGTCAGGCAGGCAGAAGTCAGGAACCAGGCAGGCAGATAAACGATGGCAACTAGCACTCCGAAGAGAAACCTCGTTGCAAGGCGAATTGCAACTTCAAAAGTCCCGGCTTAAATCCCCTGCTCAATCAGCTGACGTCAAAAGAGGCGTGTCTGCACATCCGGGTGCAGACGCCTCAAAACACGGCTCCTCGCGCGCGCGCGTACCAGGGCTGGGGGGAGGAGTTCCTGACGGCGTCTCCACGAGGAGACGCCGCTGCCATGCGGCCCTGGAGGCCAGAAACCCGGCGGTTCGTGGCGCCAGGGAGGAAGGTAAGAGCCCGGTCACTAGGCTAGTGACCGGGATCGTAACAGTACCCCCCACTTTACGCCCCCTCTTTAAAGGACCGGGCCTTCCAGGGTTGTCCAAGTGAAATTGGGACAGCAGAGTCTTATCCAGGATGTTCCGCGCAGGTTCCCAGGAATCTTCCTCAGGACCACAGCCTTCCCAGGCTAGCAAATATTCCCACCGACGATTGTGAAATCGTACGTCCCGTACCTCGTGTACTTGATAGACCGGATCCCCAGGAGACGATGCTGAGACATCATCCGGAGTGAGGTGATGATAACGTGAGTGGACCACAGGTTTTAACAGGGACACATGAAATACATTGTGAATGCGCAATGATGATGGCAGTCGAAGTCTGTAGGATACCAATCCAATACGTTCTGCCACTGGAAATGGACCACAGAATTTAGG
The DNA here is from genome assembly GCF_901001135.1 of Rhinatrema bivittatum. Taxonomy (NCBI): domain Eukaryota; kingdom Metazoa; phylum Chordata; class Amphibia; order Gymnophiona; family Rhinatrematidae; genus Rhinatrema; species Rhinatrema bivittatum. The sequence continues at coordinate 132,105 of NW_021820813.1, read as the reverse complement.
AGCCAACTTGCGAGAGTAACCTGAAAGGTGCAAATTCTTGGTACTTAACCATACTTTAGTACCAGGTAGTAGTGTCGGAGCAGCCCGTCTATGACGATTCGCTGTTGTCTGTGCTTTCTGTGCTGCAGACGAAAGACGATGCTGAAGTGACGACCATAGGTGACGAAATTGAGTCGCTGCTGACTGAGCCGCAGGAGATGCCACCTCCACTGGAACTGGGACAGGAGGTTTGAGATGATGACCAAAAACCGTTTGAAAAGGTGATTGGCCCGTGACAGAGTGTTCATGGTTATTATATGCAAATTCTGCCCAAGGCAACAACGCCACCCAATTATCTCTTTTCTCAGAAATGAAACTGTGGAGAAAGGACTTGAGAGACCGATTCATTCTTTCCGTCTGTCCATTACTTTGGGGGTGAAAAGCGGTGGAGAAGTTCAACTGAACCCCGAACTGTTTGCAAAGGGCTCGCCAATAGCGAGCTGTAAACTGAGGTCCACGGTCAGAGACTATACTTTGTGGAAGACCATGGACTCGAAAGATGTGTTGTACGAACAGCTTTGCTAACTCAGGTGCAGAAGGCAGTTTGTTCAGTGGTACGAGATGTACCATTTTAGAAAAACGGTCCACAATAACCCAAATTACAGTCTTACCCTCTGAAGGAGGGAGATCTACCACAAAGTCTGTGGCAATGTGTGTCCATGGTTCTGTGGCAATGGGTAACGGTTGTAGCAGGCCCCAAGGTCGACCAGAAAGTGGCTTTTGCCTGGCACATACTGGGCAAGATGCCACGTATTCCTGAACGTCCTGACGTACCCGAGGCCACCAGTAGAATCGATTCAAAAGAGTGAGAGTTCTTACTCGGCCGGCATGACCTCCTGTAAGGGAGTCGTGAGCCCACTCCAGAACCTTCCTTCGGTCTCGTCGAGGTACTACTACTCGTCCTTGCTGAGATACACTAGTGCAGTCAAGAGAAATCCTGGCTGGGTCAATGATATACTGTGGAGAGTCACTCCTTTCCTCAAGGATGGTGTTACGGGACAGAGCATCGGCTCGGATGTTCTTAGCGGCGGGTCGGTACTTGAGGATAAAATCGAACCGACTAAAGAACAATGACCATCTCGCCTGCCTGGGATTGAGGCGTTGGGCTTGGGAAAGAAACTCCAGGTTCTTATGGTCAGTGTACACCGTGATTTGGTGCTGAGCTCCTTCTAGCCACTGCCTCCATGCCTCAAACGCCAACTTGATGGCGAGAAGTTCTTTATCGCCGATACCGTAATTATTTTCGGCAGGAGTGAATCTCTTCGAGAAATACGAGCATGGGAGTAGAGTTCCTGCACTAGAGTGCTGAGAAAGTACTGCACCTACCGCCACACTGGACGCATCTACCTCCACTATGAAGGGACGTGACGGATCGGGGTATCGTAGGCAAGTATCCAACAGAAACGCGTCCTTTAAATCTTGAAACGCTTTACAAGCCTCCGCAGACCAGTGGCGAACATCCGCTCCTTTCCTTGTTAAGGCTGTCAAAGGTGCCACCAGCCGGGAGTATCCTGGAATAAAGTGTCTGTAAAAGTTGGCGAAGCCCAGAAAGCGTTGCAACGCCTTTAATCCTGTAGGCTGAGGCCACTTCTTGATGGCCGAAACCTTCTCTGGGTCCATGCGAAATCCTGTGGCAGACACGATATACCCTAAGAAAGGCAAAGAGTCCTGCTCAAAGAGACATTTTTCCAGTTTGGCGTAAAGGTGCTGGTCTCGGAGAATCTGAAGAACTTGCCGGACCTGTCGGCGATGAGAATCCAAATCTTGCGAAAATATGAGAACATCATCCAGATAGACAATGACACAAGTGTTTAGCAGTTCCCTAAGAATCTCATTCATGAGATGCTGGAATACGGCAGGAGCATTGCACAAGCCGAATGGCATAACCAGATATTCGTAGTGCCCGTCCCGGGTGTTGAAAGCAGTCTTCCACTCATCCCCGGGACGGATGCGCACTAGATTGTAGGCTCCTCTTAGGTCCAGTTTGGTAAAAACTCGAGCCCCCTGGAGTCTGTCCAAAAGTTCTGGGATCAAGGGTAACGGGTAGCGGTTCTTTTTAGTAATCCTATTTAAACCACGGTAGTCGATGCAAGGACGTAAAGATCCGTCCTTTTTGGCTACAAAAAAGAATCCCGCCCCTGCAGAAGACTTAGACTGACGTATAAACCCCTTAGCGAGGTTCTCCTTAATATAATCGGACATGGCTTTAGTCTCTGGTTGGGATAAAGGATACACCCTACCCCGGGGTGGTGTAGTACCGGGAAGAAGCTCGATGGCACAGTCGAAGGGACGGTGTTGTGGCAGCAACTCCGCCTTTTCCTTAGAAAATACATCGGAAAACTCACTGTACACCGCCGGAAGAATTGGCCCCGCATGTGCCAGAGTAATGGGAGAACTCCCAGTAGTAGTAATGCAGGACTGGAAGCACTGTGGACTCCATTGAGCAATCTGTAAATTGTCCCAGTGAATTATAGGAGAGTGTTGCTGTAACCACGGTAGGCCAAGAACTATAGGATGTACCGACTTTTCCAAGACCAGGAAAGAGATCACCTCGCTGTGGAACAGGCCGGTCTGGAGAGAAATCGGAGCTGTAACCAAGGAGATACTCCCGGCCAATGGGGTCCCTTGAATGGAGGTGACTCGCAAGGAGGGCTCCCGAGGTTGAGTAGCTATTTGCAGGCGCTCAACCAGAGACAGAGCAATGAAGTTCCCTCCAGCCCCTGAGTCGATCAGAGCCCAAGTTTCAAAAGACTCCTCGGGAAATTTTAAAGTTACCGGTACCGTACATTGAGGAGCAGCGTTCAAACAGCCCAGGGGACACTCCTCCCTTACTCCTAGGCGTGAGCGTTTCCCGGCCGTTCTTTGCAATTAGACAGGAAATGTCCTTTCCCGCAGCAATACAAACACAGACCTTGTGTCCTGCGGCGGCGCTTCTCCTCCTCAGTCAGGGTAGTTCTTCCCAGCTGCATTGGCTCATCAGAAGATGGTGTTGCGGTAGCCCCCGTAGACCGGGGAACAGAGGCAAGAGGACTCGACGAGACCGGCGCTAGTGGCGACATGCGCCGTAGTGGGCGTACCTCTCTAGCCCGCTGTTGCAACCGCTGATCAATGCGTCCAGCAAGCTCTATGAGAGCATTGAGATCTTCAGGGAGCTCTCTGGCGGCAAGAATGTCCTTAATCCGGCCTGCTAGACCTTCAAGAAAAATTCCCCGAAGGGCATCATCTCGCCACCCCACCTCAAGCGCCAGGGTGCGGAACTCCAGAGCGTACTCCGCCAGTGTGCGTGGTCCTTGGCGAATTTGCAAGAGCTCCGAAGTCGCTGAAGTTTGGCGAGCAGGCTCATCGAACGCGGCCCTGAACTCAGCCACAAAGAGGTCCAGACTCGAGAGAGCGGCATCATTCTTCTCCCACATAGGAGATGCCCAATTCAGTGCCTTGTCATCCAGCAGGGAGAAAATGTACGCCACCTTGACTGCATCAGTAGGAAACTGATTGGGAAGTAAGGCGAACCACACATAGCACTGATTGAGAAATCCACGGCAAGCTTTGGCATCCCCAGCATAACGAGAAGGAGCAGGCAGCTGGGTCTGAGTCTGGAATGTGACTACTGGAGCCGGAACCGGAGGCGGAGCCTGTCCAGGAGGTTCATTGTCCATTCGAGTAGCCATGCGCTCAACCGTGGCTACTAACGAATCCAACACCTGTTGCTGCTGCACCAGGCGTTGTGCCAACCCAGGAATGGCCTGAAGCCCAGCGAGATCTGCCGGATCCATGGCCTTGCAAACTGTTATGATTGACCAATCCGGAAGTGGATCCTTGGGCCGACCGCCGGAGGGAGACGGACGGGAGGCAGACTAGATGAAACGATGAATCTTCACCTGGAAACCCGTGACCCCTCCAGAGGAGCTGTAGAGGCCCGGGTCGCTAGGGCTTAGGAGTCTTCGCCCTGGAAGCCCAAGATCCCCCCAGGAGGAGCCTGTAGGGACCCGGACCGCTGGGTCTTAGGTGATAACAGAAGAATCCAAGGAAGCGATACGAACCGGGGTACAAGCAGGCAGAGAGCGGAGTCAGGCAGGCAGAGATCAGGAACCAGGCAGGCAAACGATACCGGAGTCAGACAGGCAGAAGTCAGGAACCAGGCAGGCAGATAAACGATACCAGAGTCAGGCAGGCAGAAGTCAGGAACCAGGCAGGCAGATAAACGATACCAGAGTCAGGCAGGCAGAAGTCAGGAACCAGGCAGGCAGATAAACGATGGCAACTAGCACTCCGAAGAGAAACCTCGTTGCAAGGCGAATTGCAACTTCAAAAGTCCCGGCTTAAATCCCCTGCTCAATCAGCTGACGTCAAAAGAGGCGTGTCTGCACATCTGGGTGCAGACGCCTCAAAACACGGCTCCTCGCGCGCGCGCGTACCAGGGCTGGGGGGAGGAGTTCCTGACGGCATCTCCACGAGGAGACGCCGCTGCCATGCGGCCCTGGAGGCCAGAAACCCGGCGGTTCGCGGCGCCACGGAGGAAGGTAAGAGCCCGGTCACTAGGCTAGTGACCGGGATCGTAACAGTAGCCGTCATTCCCACAAGCCACCCTCTCTTCATTCACATCCTCTAGACTTTATGGATCCACAGTGTTTATCCCACGACCCTTTGAAGTCCTTCACAGTTCTGGTCTTCACCACCACCCTCTCCATGATGAAATACTTCCTGACATTGGTTCTGAGTCTTCCTCCCTGGAGCTTCAAATCGTGACCCCTGGTTCTGCTGATTTTTTTACAATGGAAAAGGTTTGTTGTTGTTTTTGGATCATTAAAACCTTTCAAGTATCTGAAAGTCTGTATCATATCACCCCTACTCCTCCTTTCCTCCAGGGTGTACATATTTAGATTTTTTAATCTCTCCTCATAAGTCATTCGATGAAGACCATCCACCTTTTTGGTTGCCCTTCTCTGTACAGCCTCCATCCTGTCTCTGTCCCTTCGGAGATACGGTCTCCAGAACTGAGCACAGTACTCCAGGTGAGGCCTCACCAAGGACCTGTTCAAGGGGATCATCACTTCCCTTTTCTTACTCGATATTCCTTTCTCTATGCAGCCCAGCATTCTTCTGGCTTTAGCTATCGCCTTGTCACATTGTTTCGCCGACTTCAGATCTTTAGACACTATCACCCCAAGGTCTCTCTCCTGCTCCGTGCACATCAGCCCTTCAACCCCCATCAAATACAGTTCTTTCGGATTTCTACACCTCATATGCATGACTCTGCACTTCTTGGCATTGAATCTCAGCTGCCATATCTTCGACCACTCTTCCAGTTTCCTTAAATCCCATCTCATTCTCTCCATTCTGTTGCAGATTTTAGTGTCATCCACAAAAAGACAAACCTTAACTTCTATCCCGTCCGCAATGTCACTCACAAAGATATTGAACAGGACCGGTCCCAAAACCGATCCTTGCAGCACTCCGCTTAACTCCACTCTCTTTTTAGAGTAAGTTCCATTTACCATCACACATTGTCTTCTGTCCGTCAACCAGTTTGCAATCCAGGCCACCACCTTGGCACTCACTCCCAAGCTTCTCATTTTATTCACCAGTCTCCTGTGCGGGACCGTATCAAAAGCTTTGCTGAAGTCCAAGTAGATTACATTGAGCGCTCTTCCTCGATCCAATTCCCTAGTCACCCAATCAAAAAAGTCAATCAGATTTGTCTGACAGGATCTTCCCCTGGTGAATCCAGGCTGCCTCTGGTCCAGCAATTCTCCCGACTGTAGATAGTTCACTATTCTCTCTTTCAGCAGCGACTCCATTACTTTTCCCACCATCGAGGTGAGGCTAACCAGCCTGTAGTTTCCAGCCTCCTCTCTGCTCCCACTCTTGTCAAGCGGGACCACCACCGCTCTTCTCCAATCACTTGGCACCACTCCGGTTTCCAAGTATCTATTAAACAAATCACACAGCGGAGCCCCCAGCTCATCTCTGAGCTCCCTCAGTATCCTGGGATGAACCTCATCAGGCCCCATGGCTTTGTCCACTTTCCAGGGATCTATTGAACAGGTCACACAGCGGAGCCCCCAGCACATCTCTGAGCTCCCTCAGTATCCTGGGATGAACCTCATCAGGCCCCATGGCTTTGTCCACTTTCAGTTTCCCCAGCTTTTCCCACACATTCTCACTGTAAATGGAGTTACATCTACTCCACTCCGCACCAGTTTCTTGTTAACTAGCGACGGTCCTTCTCCTGGGTCCTCTTTAGTGAGCACCGAACTGAAGTATTCGTTTAATATTTCTGCCATTTCTTTGTCTCTCTCTACACATTGATCCTTTTCACCTTTCAATTTCACTATACCACTTTGAACTTTTCTCCTTTCTTTGATGTATCTGAAAAATGTTTTGTCACCTTGCTTTACCACTAAATGCTCAGTAGAATCTATATGGGTAGAAATCCCATGCGTGTTGGGTAAGAGTATAGTGATAGGAGTATACTACCGTCCACCTGGACAAAATGGTCAGGCAGATGATGAAATGCTAAGAGAAATCAGGGAAGCAAACCAATTTGGCAGTGCAATAATAATGGGAGATTTCAATTACCACTCAAAAACAAGAAAGAGTCCAAAAGTTACCCAAAACAAGTGAGCAATCCAAACAAAACCAATAAGAACTACAAATGTATATCTTTTTTTTGTAACTGTTTTTTATTTGGATTTTCAGGTGAAACATGAAATAACATGGTAGGTGTACATTAAATCACTTATCAACAGTGAGTAGTTCCAATGTACACTCGAGAAATCTGCAGAGAGAAACTCAAATTACAAGATATAAGATATAAAATACAAAATACACCAATGTGGAGGTGGAGGAACCCACATCTTTAACTTTATAGACAGAAGTGCGTAGGTGGGATTCCTACATACCTTAAGCAAATATAACAGTTATAAACCCCGCATAGAAGGATGCGTATAAAACAGAGGAACAGTAAATTATACCCCGGAAGAGGAAAGAACAGACCCTCTTCCCTTCTACGTTGCAAACCTATGTTCAAAATCCAATTATTTTGAGTTTTGTAAGCCCCCATCCCCTCCCTCTCTCTAGGGTACTGGATTAGTCTCCTCAAGAATTTAAGAAGCAGAATGCATAGTGTCTCAGGGTTCGGGATCAGCAGTAAAGAGGTTTCTGGAAACAATGGTCCAAGTGCTGGAGAGTTAGTACAAAGAAAAAATGTGCGGTGAGCAATCTCCATCCGCACCTTGTATAGCAAAGCACAGCAAGGAAGGAGCGGGTCTTGGGCACCCAACCCAAAGAGCAGTGTCCTGAGTCAGACCGACTGGGGTTATGAGGGCCCAGGTTGGATATACGATAGGAAAGGAGCCCACACTTGGTCAATATCAACCTTCGTAGAGGGCTGGAGTTGATGTATATAAAGTTCATGTGTGCATAGACAAAGCATTTGTTTAAACCAATTGTTATGATATCGAGGTGTTTGGTGGATTATCAGGGGCAACAGTGATGGTATCTCCTACAGGGAGGAGCCTCGTAGGGAACTGTAGCACCGGGCTAGACTCAGATGCACAAACACAGAGAATATATCTTTTATTATACAGCTTGTCTGGTCCACCAGAGGTGACGGTAGAGAGTAGATAGATAGCAACAGTCTGTGATCTTCGGCGTGGGAGACCCGTCCCACAATGGTGGTGTAAGGCCCCAATGCAGATGTCCAGTAAGGCACTATAGGAGAGACAGAGTGGCAGATGTTATAACACACTCCCTTGTAGCTGAGTAGATAGAGTTCCAATGAGCAGTAGAGAGAGGACAGGTATTAACAGTCTGTAATCCTCGACAGAGGAGACCTGTTTTACAATGGTGGTGTAGGGCCCGATGCAGATGGACAGCGAGGAGTTGTAGATGGACAGGCTGGGAGAAGTAGTACTCACTCTCTGTAGCTGACAGGTAGTGTTCCAGCAGGTTGAAGAATTGGTAGCAGGCACCAGGATAGACACACAGGCCCTCAAGGAGCGAGTACCTGTATTTAGGATAGGCACCTGGAAATAAGCAAAGGGCCCCTGAGGAGCGGGTACCCAGGTTAGTAGAACCCCGGAGGGTGAAGGTGGCTTCTAGCAGAGTAGAAGCGGCAGAGCAGCTTCAGACCGGAACAAATCCAATCTGTTGCTAACTCTCATGCATACCACTCACACTCACGCTTGGATATAGGCTCTCACACATGCATACAAGCTCTCACTGTCACACACATACAAACACTTTCTGGGCCTTCTCATTCCATTGTGGCCTGAAGAAAAAAGAGACACAGTAGGGCCATGGTGGAGCCCATCCCACTGCGGCCTGAAAAAAGAGTCCTGGTGTGACTGCTTCAGGAGAGGGAGGCCCAGAGAGTGTGTGTGAGTTACATAGTGAGAGCCGTGTTTGTGATCCTGTATGCCTGTGTGTGAGAACCTGTAAGCATATGGCATATGTGTGAGAGACAGAGCCTGGTATGCATATATGAGAGAGCCAGTATGCATGTGTGGATTTGTGAGTGAGTCATATGTGTGTGGTGTGAGAGCCTGTATACATGTGTGAGTGTATGGGAAAACCTGTGTGTATGTGTGACATATGAGAGAGAGCCTGTGTGCATGTGTAAGCATGTGAGACTGTTTGCAAGTGTGAATATATGTAAGGGAGAGAGAGAGCCTGTGTAAGTGGGAATATGTATGTATGTATGTGTATGTGTGTATGAGAGAGACAGGATAAAGTTTGTGTAGCCACCCCTCCCGCAATCCATGACAATCTCAAGGTGACTGAAAATCAAATGATCTGAGGTATGAAGAGTGGAAAATTTTTCATTCTTATTAGATTTAACTGTTGGGTGTTATTTGATATGTCTGTTGTCTTGAAATATTTTATTGGTTTTCAAGAACTTTTTAAATTTTTTTATTTATAGAAACATAGAAACATAGAAATGACGGCAGAAGAAGACCAAATGGCCCATCCAGTCTGCCCAGCAAGCTTCCCTCATTTCTTTTCTCATACTTATCTGTTTCTCTTAGCTCTTGGTTCTAATTCCCTTCCACCCCCACCATTAATGTAGAGAGCGGTGATGGAGCTGCATCCAAGTGAAATATCTAGCTTGAGTAGTTAGAGGTAGTAGGGGTAGTAACCGCCGCAATAAGCAAGCTACACCCATGCTTATTTGTTTTTACCCAGATTATGTTATACAGCCCTTATTGGTTGTTTATCTTCTCCCCTGCCGTTGAAGCAGGGAGCTATGCTGGATATGCGTGAGGTATCAGTTTTTTTCTTCTCCCCTGCCGTTGAAGCAGAGAGCTATGCTGGATATGCATCGAAAGTGAAGTATCAGGCACATTTGGTTTGGGGTAGTAACCGCCGTAACAAGCCAGCTACTCCCCGCTTTGTGAGTGTGAATCCTTTTTTCTTCTCCCCTGCCGTTTAAGCAGAGAGCTCTGCTGGATGTGTGAAGTAACAGTTTTTCTTTTCCCCTGCTGTTGAAGCAGAGAACTATGCTGGATATGCATTGAAGTGAAGTATAAGAATGGAGTGATCAAGCTAGTTGAAAGGCATCAGGAATAGAGGAAGGTGGAGGTAGTAATTTGGATATTTGGTTTGGGGTAGTAACCGCCGTAACAAGCCAGCTACTCCCCTCTTTGTGAGTGTAAATCCATTTTTCCACATTTCCTCTTGCTGTTGAAGCTTGGAGTGATGTTGGAGTCACAGTAACCATGTGTATGTTTATTGAATAAGGGTATTGTCTCCAGGCAGTAGCCATCATTCTGGCGAGTCACCCACTCTTCATTGGCAGCCTCTTGACTTTATGGATCCACAGTGTTTATCCCACGCCCCTTTGAAGTCCTTCACAGTTCTGGTCTTCACCACTTCCTCCGGAAGGGCATTCCAGGCATCCACCACCCTCTCCGTGAAGAAATACTTCCTGACATTGGTTCTGAATCTTCCTCCCTGGAGCTTCAAATCGTGACCCCTGGTTCTGCTGATTTTTTTCTTATGGTAAAGGTTTGTCGTTGCCTTTGGATCATTAAAACCTTTCAAGTATCTGAAAGTCTGTATCATATCACCTCTGCTCCTCCTTTCCTCCAGGGTGTACATATTTAGATTCTTCAATCTCTCCTCGTACGTCATGCGATGAAGATCCTCCACCTTCCTGGTCGCCCTTCTCTGTACCGCTGTCCTGTTCGTCAGCTTTAAAACACTTATTCTATTAGTATTGTTTTACTATTATGATTAGTATTATATTTCTTGATTTTGTTTTATGAGGAAATTATTTATTTATAAGAATTTTTATCCTGCTTATAACACTCCAGGTAAGCTAAGCAGTAATACAATCCAATAAAAAAACAATATCATGGTGTTTCTGTTTTTCCATTGTTGCACTGCATACACAGTCTGTCTTTTTGTGGTTTCCAGTTCAATTTTTGTCTGTACATTTTTGTTTTACTTTATTCCGTATCTGGTGTGTAATGAAAAAAGTTTACCAAAGGACAACAGAGACAGCGTATTTCTCATAACCAAAAGCCTTTGGGGTAGATTTTCAAACCGCGCGATTTGGTGTACTTTTGCTGGCGCATCAGGCGCAAGCAAAAGTACGCGGGATTTTAGTAGATACGCGCGTAGCCGCGCGTATCCGCTAAAATCCTGGATCGGCGCGCGCAAGGCTATCGATTCCGTATAGCCGGCGCGCGCCGAGCCGTGCAGCCTACCCCCGTTCCCTCCGAGGCCGCTCCGAAATCGGAGCAGCCTCGGAGTGAATTTCCTTTTGCCCTCCCCTCACCTTCCCCTCCCTTCCCCTACCTAACCCACCCGCCCGGCCCTGTCTAAACCCCCCCTTACCTTTGTCGGGGGATTTACGCCTCCTGGAGGGAGACGTAAATCCCCGCGTGCCAGCGGGCCGCTTGTGCGCCGGGACGCGACCTGGGGGCGGGTACGGAGGGCGCGGCCACGCCCCCGGGCTCGCCCCCAAAATGCTGCCGACACGCCCCCAAAACGCCGCGCCGACCGGGCCCGCCCCCGACACGCCCCCGACACGCCCCCCGACACGCCCCCCCTCAGAAAACCCCGGGACTTACGCGAGTCCCGGGGCTCTGCGCGTGCCGGTGAGCCTATGTAACATAGGCTCACCAGCACGCAGGGCCCTGCTCGCCTAAATCCGCCCGGATTTAGGCGAGCAGGGCTCTGAAAATCTGCCCCTTTAGTTCTTATGCGCATAAAGAAGTCAGCTCCTAAGCCTGAGAGACTGACTTGATTAGATATTCAATTAGTTAGCCTTAAATACAGTTTTGCCCTAGTAATTAAAACAACACTCCTTTGATTTAAGGTCACAAGGTGAAAAAAAACATTTGCTTATATCTGACATTCCAAAGAGTCCTGGGAAACTAACTAACCTTGATTTTATAACTCTTCATTGTGTTGCCTAAAAATACAAAGAAATACATGTGTTTTTTCTGTTATCTAAGTGTGAGACAGTTTCAGAGACAGTTTCAAGACCGAGCAGTGCCTCCTGGAACCCTTCTGGTAAATTTCCACTAAACAGATGGCCCTAATACATTTTATTATCACAGTCCCTCCTTTAGGTCCAGGGGGCAATGCTTGCCTTAAATTCTTACTATATTTTCACTCATAGTGCATAACCTATTAAATTCCTCATCTGAGGATGTGTTCTGGGGCACTGCAAGTGTTGTTGAGACCATTATCTTAGGAATACTTTTTTCTTTTCATAACGTGACAATGCACTGAACGGATACACATAAAATAAGAAGGATTACTTTAATTGTTATAATAATCATCAACAATCTTTGGCCCCAAAGTCTTGCATCCTTCCTAAACCAAAGACCTCCCATGAGGGGTTTTCTGTGTCAGTATAATGAGAAAGGTGTGACGGTAAAGTATCCATGGCTTGCATGTGATTTCTAATACTACCATCATTATTAATACAGGAACAACAAGAAGAATTAATACATTGACAAACCCCTCCTTTGTCAGCAAGCACCATGTCTAGCGCCATACGATTATCTAAAACTACTTCTTTAAGAGACTTCATCTCTTGTTGCATGAGTCCCATAATCTTCATTGTCTCGTTCATTGTGACTTTCAGTGGCAGAAAGATTTTTTAAAGCACTTTCAAGTTCAAAAACTCTTAAACCAGGAAAAACAGTCCTCAAAATACAATGAAAGGATCACGGTCCATCTGGAAATCAAATAGTGACCTGTGCCTTCTCTTAGGGGCAAATCAGTTCTGACGATGTTTGTTGAAAGAAAACAATGATACAATGTATCCAAAAGAAAACTGAGCAGTAGTATTAAAGGAAATAGTCTTTACTGCTCCACACGGTGCAAAGAACCTCAGTCCTGAGGTATTATAAACTGATAGTCTGCTGTCATTCACTTTTACCTCAGAGGTGGTGAAGTAGATTTTTGATATGTTCCCTTCCAGTTACAACAGGAAGGCCCAGCACAGAGCAGCCTTGTGCCTCAATATAAGCCTTGGCAAGCAGAAACATGGGAGAAGGGGTGTACTCATCATGAATATAGTTCCCAGTACACCTGGGGTTGCGTCATAACCAGTAGAGCAGGTTCCCCAAATCCTTTTCTCAGCCTCCATAGGGCACAGCTGGCGAATCGCATGGACTGGCTGCTCTTGCTGCGGTCACAACGAGGTAGAGTCCTGTTAAAGCATGGGGGGGTATCTGGGGCATTTATGTTTATAGTCCCTGCAGTAAGAAGGATGTGCCCCGGGGAGAGCCACCACCTTGTTGTAGACCTTATACAGGTGAACAGTCATGTTTAGTTCATGGTCAAAACATTCATGCACAAAGTCCCATCGGGCAGACAGACGATATTTCACCACACAATAGTAACCCCTTTTGTAGGTGAAGGTCATCCTATCAGTGCAGTTTGCCCAGAAAAGTATTTATTTATTTATTTAGGCATTTTTATATACCAAAACATATTGTATACACTTCATGTCAGTCATGTCTGTTCCAGTAGCCTCGTGAGAGAGTTCTGTGTCCCGGAGCTTCCTGCTGTTGTAGTACTGTAAGCCTCTTTTTACAGTGAGAAAGGTGTACCCGGGTAGGGTGTCCTTCTAACTTTACTGCAGAATGTGAGGTTAAAAGTACCTGATAAAGTCCCCTCCACCTGGGGGTCAAGGAGTTCTTCTGTCGGAAAATCTTTAGAAAAACAAAATCACCTGGTTGCACACTCTCAGTGGATGCAGGGTACACTGGAGGAAAAGATGCTCTTACTTTCTGCCAGTGTGAAGTCAAAACTTTCTGCAGCATAAACAAATAATGGTTAAGATATACTTCTTGTGAAAATATGAGAGCAGTGGAGGGTTTTGGCATTAGACCAATAGCCTTTGGTCGTCCAGTGACTATTTCAAATGGGGTAAGCCCTGTCTTGGAATGGGGTGATGCCCGCAAATTCATTAGAGCTAAAGGGAGAGCTCGAAGCCAGGTTAAGTGTGCTGCAGCCATGATAATACCCAGCTTAGTTTTTAGCCTGCCATTGAAGTTCTTCTATAAGGGCAGAGGCTTGAGGTCTGTAAGGGGTGTGGAACCTGAGGGAGATGTCTAACGCCTTACTTAATGACTATGTCATTCACAAAGTGTGTCCCCTGATCACTATCACTTGATTCTGGGATTCCATATCTTGGAATAAATTCTTTCAATAAGATCTTAGCTTCAGAGATTGTGTCAGCCTTTATTACTGGAAAAGCATCTCCCCACCCTGAGAAGCTGCAAATCAGTGTTAGTGCGTACTTGTAATTTTGACGTAAAAGCAATTCGATAAAATCAACCTGGATTTGCCAAAAAAAAAAAAAGGACCCAGGGAGCGCTTTAGGTGTGCAGGAGTAATGACCAAACCCTTGGAGGCCTTGTACAAATTACATTGCATATACTGAGAATATATGGTAATAGCCAGAGCCCTGGCTGCTGAAACCAACCCCCACCAGTGGTGAAAGAACATAACCATTACGAGATGCCTGATGAAGAGAAAGTAAAATATGGGGCAATTTATGTCGGGGGCCACTACGTCGTCATTTGGGCCGAACCATATTTGATCTTGTTCCTGATTTTGGATAGTGGCCCCTCCTTTTGCCCACAACTTCCAATAATCCTTATCTTGCGCCTGCCACTGAATCAAATTTTTAATATTAAAGTCTTTGTTTTCTCTATGTGGTGTATGTGTTAGCAAAAGGCATCCTGTAACTCCTACTATACTGTTGGTCAGAGCTGCATGCTTGGCTGTTTTATCTTGCCAAGTTATTCTCGTTGGATACAGTTGAATCTTCCTTGCTATGCCCTGCGCATTTAACTACTGCCAGCTCAAGAGGCAACAAGATAGCTTCTAGCAAAACTTTTAACAAAGGACCCATTCTTAATCATTTCTCCATTTGTTGTGAAAAATCCTCTCATTTTCCATAATGCCCCATAAGTGAGACATAATCCCCTTCCTCTAAAACAAGCCCGAATGAGGGCTACCAATTCTGCTGTCTGTGCTGGTCGTGCATGAGTGAGAGATCCAGCTTCCAACACTTCCCACTGGGTACATGCAGCGTATCCAACCTCCAGGTAACCTGTATCACTATGGAGAGCAGAGCCATCTACAAAATAAACTGTGTCAGCATTAGAAAGAGGGATATCTTTTAAGTCTTCCCGGGGCTGTAATTCATACTCCATCAGTACTGCAAAATCATGGTCTGGAATCTCTAAATCAATTATTTCTGGTAACAAAGTAGCAGGGGTGAGAGCAGAACAGTGATGAAAGATAATATTCTCTGATTATAAAAGGAGTTCAAACTTTGTCATGCATTCCAATGTGATTACCTGAGTCTTTGCATTATTTAAAAATGTGAACAAAGCGTAATATTTTATTTATAATTGACACATAAGAACATAAGAAATTGCCATGCTGGGTCAGATCAAGGGTCCATCAAGCCCAGCATCCTGTTTCCAACAGAGGCCAAAACCAGGCCACAAGAACCTGGCAATTACCCAAACACTAAGAAGATCCCATGCTACTGATGCAATTAATAGCAGTGGCTATTCCCTAAGTAAAATTGATTAATAGCCATTAATGGACTTCTCCTTCAAGAACTTATCCAAACCTTTTTTGAACCCAGCTACACTAACTGCACTAACCACATCCTCTGGCAACAAATTCCAGAGCTTTATTGTGCGTTGAGTGAAAAAGAATTTTCTCCGATTAGTCTTAAATGTGCTACTTGCTAATTCATGGAATACCCCCTAGTCCTTCTATTATTTGAAAGTGAAAATAACCGAGTCACATCTACTCGTTCAAGACCTCTCATGATCTTAAAGACCTCTATCATATCCCCCCTCAGCCGTCTCTTCTCCAAGCTGAACAGCCCTAACCTCTTCAGCCTTTCCTCATAGGGGAGCTGTTCCATCCTCTTTATCATTTTGGTTGCCCTTCTCTGTACCTTCTCCATTGCAACTATATCTTTTTTGAGATGCGACGACCAGAATTGTACACAGTATTCAAGGTGTGGTCTCACCATGGAGCGATATAGAAGCATTATGACATTTTCTGTTCTATTAACCATTCCCTTCCTAATAATTCCTAACATTCTATTTGCTTTTTTGACTGCTGCAGCACACTGAGCTGACGATTTTAAAGTATTATCCACTATGATGCCTAGATCTTTTTCCTGGGTGGTAGCTCCTAATATGGAACCTAACATCGTGTAACTAGAGCAATGGTTATTTTTCCCTATATGCAACACCTTGCACTTGTCCACATTAAATTTCATCTGCCATTTGGATGCCCAATCTTCCAGTCTTGCAAGGTCCTCCTGCAATGTATCACAGTCTGCTTGTGATTTAACTACTCTGAATAATTTTGTATCATCTGCAAATTTGATAACCTCACTCGTTGTATTCCTTTCCAGATCATTTATACATATATTGAAAAGCACCGGTCCAAGTACAGATCCTTGAGGCACTCCACTGTTTACCCTTTTCCACTGAGAAAATTGACCATTTAATCCTACTCTCTGTTTCCTTCTTTTAACCAGTTTGTAATCCACGAAAGGACATCGCCTCCTATCCCATGACTTTTTAGTTTTCGTAGAAGCCTCTCATGAGGGACTTTGTCAAACACCTTCTGAAAATCCAAATACACTACATCTACCGGATTACCTTTATCCACATGTTTATTAACCCCTTCAAAAAAATGAAGCAGATTTGTTAGGCAAGACTTCCCTTGGGTAAATCCATGTTGACTATGTTCCATTAAATCATGTCTTTCTATATGCTTTACAATTTTGTTCTTGAGAATAGTTTCCACTATTTTTCCCGGCACTGAAGTCAGGCTCACTGGTCTATAGTTACCCGGATCGCCCCTGGAGCCTTTTTTAAATATTGGGGTGACATTGGCCACCCTCCAGTCTTCAGGTACAATGGATGATTTTAATGATAGGTTACAAATTTTAACTAATAGATCAGAAATTTCATTTTTGAGTTCCTTCAGAACCCTAGGATGCATACCATCTGGTCCAGGTGATTTGCTACTCTTTAGTTTGTCAATCTGGCCTACTACATCTTCCAGCTTCACAGTGATTTCATTCAGTTCGTCTGACTCATCACCCCTGAAAACCATCTCCGGAACTGGTATCTCCTAAACATCCTCATTAGTATACATGGAGGCAAAGAATTCATTTAGGGGCGGATTTTAAAAGACCTGCTCGCCGGCGTGCCTATTTTGCATAGGCTGTCGGCGCGCATAAAGCCCCAGGACGCGCGTAAGTCCTGGGGCTTTCGAAAAGGGGCGGGAGGGGGCGTGTCCGGGGGCGTTCCCGAAATAACATGGCATTTCGGGGGCGTGGCCGGGGGCGTGGCGCCGGCCCGGGGGCATGGTTGAGGCCTCCGGACAAGCCCCCGGGACTGGAGGATGGAGCGGGGCTGCCGGCAGGCGTAACTTTGCCGACAAAGGTAGGGGGGTTTAGATAGGGCCGGGGGGGTGGGTTAGGTAGGGGAAGGGAGGGGAAGGTGGGGGGAGGGCGAAGGAAAGTTTCCTCCGAGGCCGCTCCGATTTCGGAGCGGCCTCGGAGGGAACAGGCAGCGCGCGCTGGGCTTGGCGCACGCAGGTTGCACAAATGTGCACCCCCTTGCGTGCGCCGACCCCGGATTTTATAAGATATGCGCGGCTACGCGCATATCTTATAAAATCCAGCGTACTTTTGTTCACGCCTGGTGTGCGAAGAAAAGTACGCGATCGCGTATTTTTTAAAGATCTACCCCTATGTCTTTCTGCAATGGCCTTATCTTCAATGGCCTTATCTTCCCTAAGAGCCCCTTTAACCCCCTTTTAATAGTTTAAGACCTAATGAATGCAGGAAACACATCTCTACTTCAATATGGCCCAAGCAAAACTGGGTGAGTCAATACAAAAAGAACATTAACAAACTAAAGTGTCTTAAGTTTCTGGGATAACTGTCAGGTGAGGTAGAATGTATGGGACTATAAATGTTGTAAGTCATGGTTAATTTTGAATCCTTATTTTTGTGTGATTATCTCTAATTACAGACACTACATTACCACGCCATAGTTTATTCTTCTAATGCTAACTTAGTTGGGAGTTTATTAAATCTTCAGCTCCTTTACTCTTTTCTTTAGTATACAAATCACTATAATGACAAATATAGAGAAACATTTCTAACCATAGTTTATTTTCCAGCCCGGTCACAAAGAAAAAGGTGTCTGTAAGTTTGGAACCCACATGCTAGTACATGGGTTGTGCACTGTTGTGCATAGGCCAGTGAAACTCATGTAATATCAAATTTAAAACCTTTAAAGTATAACAGAGATTACCATTTGGGTATACCCAGCTTGCCTTCTTGCTAAAGGTACAGCCTGCAGCTTTCCAGTTTCCTATAAATTCATGCAGCTACTGCACTGTTTGTAATCTTGCTTTTCCTTTGTGCTCTAGTTTGTATACATTCCTTAGTTGCTAATTGACAAGCTTGTTTAGTAATCTCTTGTGCTGCAAAGTCTGCAAATGTAAGAGAGGCTCTCCAGTAGCTGAAACAAAGCCTTTACTATTCCATTTTCTTAAGTGTTTATTAATATATGAAAATATACATATATTTATCTAAGCACTTGGTCTGCAGAATTATACTGAACAGCAGCAGATCCTGGGTTTGATTTTGTACAGGACCCATCTGTAAACCAAAAATCTCCTTCTGCTAGGGGTTCATTAGATATAACAATCTTATCAGGTAGGGGCAGCCCAGTTATTCCATATGGGGAATTGGGTATGCTCCCTCTAGAAGGACCTGAAGAAATTAAATTTGGAATTAATTGTAATTGTCTAATGGGATACTATAGAAGTCAATAATATGGCCGAATATTTACCAAGTCTCGTAGTGGTAAAGGAGATGTGGGCATCCCCTAAAAGTATTCTAACTTCATGGGAAATATGTAAAACAATTAAAATCCCTGGTACATGTGCTTGTAATTTACAGATAGCTTCTGCACATGCCACAATCCCTAATTCACAATTTGAAAACCCAAACGTACCAGAGAAACACTTTATGGGGGTTATATTGTCATGCTGAGAAGCAGCCGCTGCCCATCCTTCAGACCCATAAATCAATCTCATAACTTAAATCAACAAGAACCAAACTAGGTGTTTTCAATACAAAATGCAATATATCTCCTATGTCTGCAGTAAAGTCTTGTAAGTTTATTGTTTACAAACTCAATAGCTTATTAACTTCTAACCAAATTCAATGTTAGCCAGCCAGAGAAAGCTGGCGAAACCAATCTTTCTGAAAGAATCTACTAAATTAAATCACTTACTGTAACCTTTCCCCACAACTTTAATTCCTCATCAGTCTGCTTATATCTTTCAAACAAAAGCAAGTCAAGTAAACCAGTTCTCCCCCACTGTGTCCTACTGTGCATATGAATTGCCTGGAGCTTTACCCTTCCACCTTCTCTGTACCTGCCAACCCAGTTAACTCTCCAGCTCCCAGTGCCTTTTCAAGTGCTGAAATTGCCATAACAATTGTAATGCATTACACTACAGCAGAAATCAGACATAAATAAAAAAAAAAAACAGATTGCAAGCTACACTTTCCCTTTTTTATGTTCCTCTAATAATCCCTCAGCCTCGCAAGCAGGGAAAGGGCTTTAAACCATAGGCTAACTGGCACTGTTGTTAAACCTCCTTGTATATCCAGTACACATTTATTAACAAGTTTGAGATATGGTGATCTCAACAACCCGACTCAATATATATAACCGTCACTAACCCAATGTTGTTAAATTAATAACAATTTTTGCATAAAATATTACAGAAATACTGTGATATTAAGTAATAAAAAGACATTCTCATGCAGCACTCACATTATTTACATACAATTCGGCACCGTTTGAAACTACATTACAAAACTACGCAACAATATTGCCTACATTAATTATCCTTTCATTACATTTTTTATAATGACAGAAGTTCTGTTCGTTGACAAATATCAACGTACTCCTGTTTTGGATACAAGAAGGATTCTACTTTGAGATAATACAAGTGACTGTATTACATTAATTCTAAAGGAAAATTTACTACAATTCTGAGTTAACCTATATAATGAAAGAAAATTTTTTTTTCTCAGGTTAGTCTTTTTAACTTTTTTTTATTATATCTTTTATTAATTTTATAGGATATATGGATTCCTTTAAGTAAAACACAATCAGGTATAGACACACATTTTACATTTTTATATTTTTTAACCTTAATTTTTATTGTACAATGATTTTTTTACTATTTCTATTGTTATTTTGAATAGATACTAGCTGAATAAAGACATTGAACCTTGTCTCTATATGTAGATAATATCTAAGGTAATGGTGAATACATCTTCTCTGTTTTATAACTTACCTGTTCTCCTTCATCTCTTTCAATTTTTTAAAAAGAATTTTGTCTATTGAAATTTTTGGGATGTTTTATTATTATTTATATTAGTATTTAATTAAATTTATATTACATTTCATTGTAGAGCCCCTGATGCAGCCATAAGGTGAAACTTTGGCCAGAGTCGGGCACTTTCATTATCTAAATAAAATCTTTCCAAGGCATTGGTCTAGCTTTTGTTGTCTTCACCTCGTGGCTTTTCTAGACCGGCTACCGTCTTGTTTCTTGAGCTACTAGAGTTCTGCAGTAAAGAAAGGTGTAACTTATGAGGTGTGACTGTCTCAACGTTAAGATACTAGAGCTCTGCAGTAAAGAAAGGTGTAACCTATGAGGTGTGACTGTCTCAATGGAAGTTAATAGAACTCTGCAGTAAAGAAGGGAGTAACCTATGAGGTGTGACTGTCTCAATGGAAGTTAATAGAGCTCTGCAGTAAAGAAGGGAGTAACCTATGAGGTGTGACTGTCTCAACGTACGTTACTAGAGCTCTGCATTATAGAAGGGAGTAACCTATGAGGTGTGACTGTCTCAACGTAAGTTACTAGAGCTCTACGTTATAGAAGGGAGTAACCTATGAGGTGTGACTGTCTCAACGTAAGTTACTAGAGCTCTGCGTTATAGAAGGGAGTAACCTATGAGGTGTGAGTGTCTCAACGTAAGTTACTAGAGCTCTGCGTTATAGAAGGGAGTAACCTATGAGGTGTGACTGTCTCAACGTAAGTTACTAGAGCTCTGTGGTAAAGAAGGGAGTAACCTATGAGGTGTGACTGTCTCAACGTAAGTTACTAGAGCTCTGCAGTAAAGAAGGGAGTAACCTATGAGGTGTGACTGTCTCAATGGAAGTTAATAGAGCTCTGCAGTAAAGAAGGGAGTAACCTATGAGGTGTGACTGTCTCAATGGAAGTTACTAGAGCTCTGCAGTAAAGAAGGGAGTAACCTATGAAGTGTGACTGTCTCAATGGAAGTTAATAGAGCTCTGCGTTATAGAAGGGAGTAACCTATAAGGTGTGACTGTCTCAACGTAACCCTCCCCTCCCCGGGCACCTTCTTGAGTCGACTCTCCCTGCTTTGTGAGCTCCCTATGGGCTCGTGCACAATTGTTTCTCCCTCTTATTATTAACTTTTGACTTATAATCACAATTTTCTCTCTCACTCCTACCCCCCCTCAACCTCCCTTAATTCACTATCCTGTAAATATCCTGTAATTACCCCCCTGCCCCGTAAACAGTGATTCTCTAATCTTTAACTTCCCTCAGCCCCTTCTATTACCACAATTCTCCTTAATTCCCTCCACCCCAGTTAATTAGTAAATTGTAACTCCTTTATGCAACAATAATGATCTTTGTCCTTATGCAACTTTTAATGATCCCTGTATTTGCTACGTTTTCCCTTAGCCCATATTAACTATTTTTGTTTTAATTGTTTAATACTGTTTTAAAACTGTTCTTTGTAAAGCTATGTTAGCTGCATTACCAGTTCTGTGGAAACCGATATGATGTTCCGAACGAATGTTGGTATATAAAAAAAATGTTAAATAAATAAATAAGTTATTAGAGCTCTGCATTATAGAAGAGCATAACCTATGAGGTGTGACTGTCTCAACGGAAGTTACTAGAGCTCTGCATTATAGAAGGGAGTAACCTATGAGGTGTGACTGACTGAACGTAAGTTCCTAGAGCTCTGCAATAAAGAAGGGAGTAACCTATGAGGTGTGACTGTCTCAACGGAAGTTACTAGAGCTCTGCGTTATAGAAGGGAGTAACTTATGAGGTGTGACTGTCTCAACGGAAGTTACTAGAGCTCTGCGTTATAGAAGGGAGTAACCTATGAGGGTTCACTGTCTCCATAGAAAAATGAGATGAGGGGAAAACCTGATCACCTGCAAGTGTTTTCAACAGATTTATCATGAGCTGTCCAAGATTCACAACTCTGGCACAAACAAGCAGCGAGAAACTGAGATGAGAAGAGCACTGATTTGCATTCATTCAGAGGAAAGCTTGTGTCGCATTGCGTGTTGGTAAATGTTTGAATCTGCTTCCAGCTGAGATTTATAAATTAAACCAATGAGGACGGAGGCCATTCAACTTCTTTTTGGGTCAAGAAGGAACTTTCTATGTGGGAGACAACTGGTTGAAATTCTGTAGGTTTTTTCCCTTAATTTGCTAAATGTGGTTTGTTAATGACAGCTAAAATTGATGGAATATCCTTTTTAATATAATTATCAGTTATGGAACAGATAACTTCAATGACTTAAATAAGTATTTTTAGTTAAGAACATAAGAAATTGCATACTGCTTCAGACCAAGGGTCCATCAAGCCTAGCATCCTGTTTCCAATCCAGGCCATAAGAACCTGGCAATTACCCAAACACCAAGAAGATCCCATGCTACTGATGCCAGTAATAGCAGAGGCTATTCCCTAAGTAAACTTGATTAATAACAGGTAATGGACTTCTCCTCCAAGAACTTATCCAAACCTTTTTTAAACCCAGCTACTCTAACTGCTCTAACCACATCCTCTGGCAACAAATTCCAGAGCTTAATTGTGCGTTGAGTGAAAAATAATTTTCTCCGATTAGTTCATAAAAATCTTCATGAAGCTGTCCAAACTCAAAAGTAAAATGGATCCTGGGAATGGCAGGAGTGGTTTGAAAACAACTCAAAATGTGTGTGAATGTGTTCATGAAACATATTACTGACTTTTGATACTATGAAAACAATCATTGTTTGCAATGAAAGAAAAATACAACCGTATCCAAGATAGAATTCAATCCTCAAAGCTAAAATACAGAATTCTTCATAAGACATGAATTAATCTGAAATGTTGCTCACTTCATGCTTCTCAACTTTTATGTCACTCACAACTGCAGTCAGATTGGCAATTTTTTTATTCAATGAAACTATTTCTTCCTCTCTCTGCAACAAGCCCACAGCCAGTTTCCCAATTCTCAATGCAAGATCATTTATCATGGGCTCCCCAAGAGAAAAGTCCCTTTTCAGATTGTATACTGTGGGCTTTAGGTCATTTGCAAAAGTCACAGTTTTTAGAAGCTTCATGCGATCACGTTCTAGATCCAAGAATTGTGTGGTGTGTTTGTTGAAATGGCTTTGTAGCTCTGCTAACTTTTCCTTCATCAGATCCAGTCTGTTCTCATTCCTTAGCACAGAGCTCTTGAGCTGCTTGACGTGCTCGATGCTACCTGCAAGCATGTCTCCAATACTCTGCACGGTCTTTTTCTCCATCGCCTCCAACCTCATCTCCAGATCCTGCACAGAATCTGCCACCACCTTTGCATCCACCTGCAGGCCAGAGATGCGTCGCACATCAGTTTTCACCGCTGTGACTTTCAAAGACGCCTCCTTGGTGCTGGATGTGATCCTCCGTTCAATGTCGGTAGCAGTTTGGGAAACGGCCTTCGTGTTTCTCTGCAGTCGCGTTCTTTCTGCTGCGATCCTGTCCGACCACTTCTCTATGTGGGAAACGCTCTGCTGCAGGCGATTTATCCGACTCATTATCTGAAGGTCCTGCAAATGCTCCGTCGTTTCCCGATACTTCCCACACTGCAGAGCAAGAGAGAAAACGTTAGCACACAAATGTGGTCAAAGATCTTGCTGCGTAACAGATCAGTCTGCCTAGTCAAGGCTGAAATGACCAGAAAATATTTTTAGCAAGGAACTTCTGTACAGGAAAGTAGGTATCACTTTATTTCTGAGTCACAATTCACAAATTGAATAGGAGGTTCCATCACTTGTGCAAAATCTTCTTGGATTTTCCTAAAATGGAACTCATTAAGGATTTTCTCCCATCTGTGTCTATTGGGAAAACCATGGAGGAGGAGAAATGCTGTCAGTTGAGGTCTTGGAGGAAGAGTTTGGTTTGACTGATAGAGATCACTACTCATATACACAAAGGGGTCGATTTTCAAAGGAGCGAGCACATGGTCGCGGCTGTTTTATAAGACGTGTTATAAAATATGATATCCACGCATGGCCTCCTCCGTGGGGGGGGGGGGGGGGGGGGATTTTCAAAACCCACGCACAGCGATGGGACCAGGGCTTTCCCAGTTCTCTCCCAGTCTGCTCCAATTAAGGAGGGGACGTCCCTATACCCCTACCTAACCTTTCTACCCTTTCCCCTCTCCTCCCTGACCCCTAACCCCTTCCTAACTACTTACTTTTTTGTTAGATGACTTAGCACTCCCCCTGAGCAGAAGTAATCTGCGCGCTGTCCCGCCCCTTTTCCAGGGCCCGGCCCGGGGTTACGCACGTGGCCAGGCCCATTCTAAAATGCACGCAGTGCGCACAAGGCCCGGCACACGCATAACCCCTGCTTTTTACGCGCATAGCCTTATGAAAATTGACCTAAAAGTGAACATTTTCTGAACCAGGGTAGTGTAAAACGTTTTTTTGAGGTATTTGCAACACAGTGGATAGGTCAAAAAGGGTTATTTCTAAGATTTACTCATTGTTTCATGAAAAATTACAGGAAAAACCACATACATAAAATATCTAATAACAGCTTAAAACAATACATACAAAATCAATATATATAAAAAAAATATTTTAAACACAAAAGCTTCATTAAACAAATTATAACGAAATGATAGGGAGGATCAACTTGGTGGGGGGGGGGGGGGGGGGGGGGGGGTGGCACTTTATGTCCGGGAGGGTATAGAGTCCAACAGGATAAAGATCATACAAGAGAGTAAATGCTCAGTAGAATCTATATGGGTAGAAATCCCATGTGTGTTGGGTAAGAGTATAGTGATAGGAGTATACTACCGTCCACCTGGACAAAATGGTCAGGCAGATGATGAAATGTTTAGAGAAATCAGGGAAGCAAACCAATTTGGCAGTGCAATAATAATGAGAGATTTCAATTACCCCAATATTGACTGGGTAAATGTAACATGAGGACTTGCTAGAGACATAAAGTTCCTGGATGTAATAAATGACTGCTTCATGGAGCAATTGGTTCAGGAACCAACAAGAAAGGGAGCTATTTTAGATTTAATTCTTAGTGGAACACAAGATTTGCTGAGAGAAGTAACTGTAGTGGGGCCACTTGGCAACAGTGATCATAACATGATCAAATTTAAACTAATAACTGGAAGGGGGACAATAAGTAAATCTGCAGCTCTAACACTAAATTTTAAAAAGGGAAACTTTGATAAAATGAGGAAAATAGAAAGGTTAAAAGTGTTCAACAGGCTTGGACATTGTTTAAAAATACAATCCTAGAGGCGCAGTCCATATGTATTCCGTGCATTAAGAAAGGTGGAAGGAAGGCAAATCGATTAATGGCATGGTTAAAAGGTGAGGTGAAAGAGGCTATTTTAGCCAAAAAAACATCCTTCAAAAATTGGAAGAAGGATCCATTTGAAGAAAATAGGATAAAACATAAGCATTGTCAAGTTAAGTATAAAACATTGATAAGACAGTCAAAGAGAGAATTTGAAATGAAGTTGGCCATAGAGGCAAAAACTTATAATAAAAACTTTAAAAAATATATCCAAAGCAAGAAACCTGTGAGGGAGTCGGTTGGACCATTAGATGACAGAGGGGTTAAAAGGGCTCTTAGGGAAGATAAGGCCATTGCAGAAAGACTAAATGAATTCTTTGCCTCCATGTTTACTAATGAGGATGTTGGGGAGATACCAGTTCCAGAGATGGTTTTCAGGGGTGATGAGTCAGACGAACTGAACGAAATCACTGTGAACCTGGAAGATGTAGTAGGCCAGATTGACAAACTAAAGAGTAGCAAATCACCTGGACTGGATGGTATGCATCCAAGGGTTCCGAAGGAACTAAAAAATGAAATTTCTGATCTATTAGTTAAAATTTGTAACCTATCATTTCCTAGCGTGTAGCAGATGGACTCAAAACAAGTGGGTATCGTGTGCTCGTGCTAGCAGTTGAAGATGGACCTGATGTCAGCACGGGTACATATACCCCCACAGGCCTCTATATACCCCCATATACCTCTAGGTGTAGCAATTCAGTAATCTCCGTCTCCAAAGCAGTTTGGAGCTACCTCACGCTCGCTGAGCGTGTTTCCAAATTCTAACAACTAAATTCCTAGAAGAAAGCTATTGAAGCAAGCCCCGCACTCCTGTGGTGATACCAGGAGGTCCCTCACACAGTTGAGTTTCCCGAGCTGACTTCCGTGGTCCCTCGGAAGCAAGAGCCTCGGTCCAGTGACCGGTTCACGGCAGGGACCTAGCCCCCGAGTGAGAAGGGCTCGGGCACGGCTTGGCCCCCGAGCGAGACGAGTTCGGGCATGGCCTAGAGGCAGCGGGCACATTTCCTTATGTGCGGCGGTTGAAGGTACTCTCCCCCTGCAGCCGGAGACCGCCCGGGTCGCAGCCGGGAAGCGCCGAAGACAAGGTAAGGCATATATCTTTACTTGGTCTCCGAGGAAGTGTGAATTTGCTGGGCCTGCCTAAGAGGCAGCACGCCAAGGAGGTCACCATTTTTGCCTGCCTACTCATCTTCGCCGTTGAAAGCATGTTGCTAAGCTGAGCACCCGCGATAGGCGCATGTTGTTCACGCACGCAATAGGCGCACGTGGTTAGCGCACGCAATAGGCGCACGTTCGCACATTGTAAGCCGCCCGTATACAGGCGCACATTTATAAGCAGCCCGTGTATAGGCACGCATTTATAAGCCGCCCGTGGATAGGCGCACATTTATAAGCCGCCCGTATATAGGCGCACATTTATAAGACGCCCGTGGATAGGCGCACATTTATAAGCCGCCCGTGGATAGGCGTACGTTTATAAGACTCCCGTGGATAGGTGCACGTTTATAAGCCGCCCGTGGATAGGCGTACGTTTATAAGACTCCCGTGGATAGGCGCACATTTATAAGCCGCCCGTGGATAGGCGCACATTTATAAGCCGCCCGTATATAGGCGTACATTTATAAGCCGCCCGTGGATAGGCGCACATTTATAAGCCGCCCGTATATAGGCGTACGTTTATAAGACTCCCATGGATAGGTGCACGTTTATAAGATGCCCGTGGATAGGCGCACGTGTAACGGCGCACATTTATAAGACTCCCGTGTATAGGCGCGCATTTATAAGACGCCCTTGTATAGGCGCGTGCTGTTAAAGTGCTCGTTAGGCGCACTTTATTGGGAGACATCGAATTTCAGGCGAATGGAGCATAAGAGAGCCCATGCGGCCGCACAGCCGCCACCTCCAGAATCTGGCATGAAAGCTCTAAGCCTCTGCTCGGCATGCAACCTCAGAGCCACACAGAGTGAGGAAACAGACTCACTATGTGCTCAATGTGAGGAGGCCATGGGAGTTCCAGGACAGGACCGGCCCCAGCCCAGCGGTTCCTCAGGGAGCACACCGGACTTAGCAGGCCGCGGCGAGCAACCAGGGAACCCGAGAGACCTGGTGCCCCTACGGCCAGATCCGGCTTCGCTTTCCTAGGTGGAATTATTCAAAGGGATTCACGCCTTTGTCCAGATGCAGTCTGCTCCTCGAATGGGTCTTTCCGTCCCGGTTGATCCGGTCCCTGGACCCTCGAGACCTAGGCGCAGCCACTCACCACCCGACAGCCCCGCTTATGGGGATTCGGATTGCTCCCAGGAAAGTGAGGAGCCCCCCGAGGAGGGTGAACTTCCCTCGGAGATAGAGCCATATTGGACCATGAGGCACTTCTTTCGGAAAGAGGATCTTGCAGGCCTGGTCTCGCAATGCCTATCGGAGCTGGCCATTCCGGGCCAGGATACCCCAGCGCCTGTGCCGGGGGATGGCGAGCAGGCGCACGCAAGTTACGCCTGTCTTGGGCAGGCGTAAATTCGGAAACAAAAGGTAGAGGGGGATTTAGTTAGGGCTGGGGGGTGGGCTAGATAGGGGAAGGGAAGGTTGGGAGGATCGCAAAAAAAGTTCCCTCCAAGGCCGCTCCGATTTCGGAGCGGCCTTGGAGGGAACTAGGAAAGCCATCGGGGCTCCCCTTGGGCTCGGCGTGCACAAGTGTGCGCCCCCTTGCACGCGCCAACCCCAGATTTTATAACATGCGCGCTGCTGCAGGCGTATGTTATAAAATCGGGCTTAGATTTGTTCACACTGGGTTGCGCAAACAAATCTACGCCCGCGCATATTTTTTAAGATCTGGCCCAAAATTTCATCTCATCAGTCACTAAGAAAGAGTACTCAATAGGTCCTTCGAATCAACTGTAAATAAAGAACAAAAGGCACCTCTTGCATTGATAACGTAGCTCGGAACTAATATATACTAAATATAGAAAAAGCATATAGCTTTTATAGGCACCGCATCAGCAAGCCTGTCAATGTGTTCAATCTGTTGGACATCATCTGCGGCTAAGCGGCTGTATGTAGTTAATGTAACAAGTGTTATAGTCCAATAGGCTTGCAAGACCTGTAAATTAATATGAAAATCAAATCCAATGTATAATCCGACTGGCTCGGCAGCGAATCGCCTGTAGCAAATCAACTTTGAGAAAGTTGCAAGGTCTTGCAAGCCTATTGGACTATAACACTTGTTACATTAACTACATACAGCTGTTAGCCGCAGATGATGTGTAGACCGAACGGTTCATATCTAACAGATTGAACACGTTGACAGGCTTGCTGATGCAGTGTCTATAAAAGCTATATGCTTTTTCTATATTTAGTATATATTAGTTCCGAGCTACGTTATCAATGCAAGAGGTGCCTTTTGTTCTTTATTTATCCAAAATTTCATCTGCCATTTGGATGCCCAATTTTCCAGTCTCACAAGGTCTTCCTGCAGTTTATCACAATCTGCTTGTGATTTAACTACTCTGAATAATTTTGTATCATCTGCAAATTTGATTACCTCACTCATCATATTTTTTTCCAGATCATTTATAAATATATTGAACAGTAAGGGTCCCAATACAGATCCCTGAGGCACTCCACTGTCCACTCCCTTCCACTGAGAAAATTGTCCATTTAATCCTACTCTCTGTTTCCTGTCTTTTAGCCAGTTTGCAATCCATGAAAGGACATCGCTACCTATCCCATGACTTTTTACTTTTCCTAGAAGCCTCTCATGAGGAACTTTGTCAAATGCCTTCTGAAAATCCAAATATACTACATCTACCGGTTCACCTTTATCCACATGTTTATTAACTCCTTCAAAAAAGTGAAGCAGATTTGTGAGGCAAGACTTGCCCTGGGTAAAGCCATGCTGACTTTGTTCCATTAAACCATGTCTTTCTATATGTTCTGTGATTTTGATGTTTAGAACACTTTCCACTATTTTTCCTGGCACTGACGTCAGGCTAACAGGTCTGTAGTTTCCCGGAACGCCCCTGGAGCTCTTTTTTTTTTTTTTTATTTATTCAGTATTCAATTTTACAATCAAGAAAATTATCACTTGATATAGAGTTTTGAAGTCTATGATCACATCAAGAAGAAACTATACAACTTTGTCTTAACAGAAAAGAAAAACAGATCAACAACTTCAAATTAAGTCCTAAAAAAAAAGGAAAAGCCAAATTAAATTATATAATATAGAATGGTATAGTAGTTAGGAACCAATTATTTACTATTAGCTAAGCCTTCTTTAATCTGGTGGAAAACATAACCTTGTAATGCAGACGTTTATATACCAGGCTCTAGATTTATTTATTTATTTATTTATTTATAATTTTTTATATACCGCCGCTCATCAAAGATATCACGTCGGTGTACAATGAACAGGAACTTACGCCGGAGCGTTATACATTTAACAGATTTAACAGATTTAACAGATTTAACTTACGCCGGAGCGTTATACATTTAACAGATTGTACATTTAACAGATTATATATTTAACAAGTTATATATTAAACGAAAGTATGTATATAAATATTTAAATATAATAAAAGTAGAATCTATTAAAAAACACAGAACTATACTTTGGGGGTATATTAGTTGAGGTAAGTTAAACAGAACTAGGGAGCAAAGGGATTCTAGTAAATTGGGGCTGAGGTAAGGGAAAAGGGTTAGGAGGAGATGTAGCAACGGGATTCTAGTAAATTGGGGCTGAGGTAAGGGAAAAGGGTTAAGAGGAGATGTAGTTCTACATTAGATGTAGTAAGAGGGGGGAGAAAGCATTTCAAAAGTAGTTAATAGCAATTGTAAAGAGAGGTATTTACAGTGGGAACAGAGGTAGGAGAATTAGAGATGGTGTCTAGACAGGGGGAGAAGGGTAGAGAAGGCAGTGAGAAAATGGGAGAGGATCAACATATATATTTCACGTATAGGCATGTGTGAATAACCATGTCTTGAGTTTTTGCTTGAATGTTTTGGGAGATGGCTCAAGGCGCAGTTCAGTGGGCATAGTATTCCATAACAAAGGGCCAGCAAAAGAGAACGCTCGTGCTTTGGTGGAAACATGGTTATATAATTTAGGTGAAGGGGTTTGTAATGTGGCGAGGTATTGATTTCTGGTGGGTTTAATAGAAGATTGAAGTTGTATTGATTTATTAAACCATTTCATTTCAGGATTGTGGAGGGCTTTATGGATAAGTGTTAGAGTCTTGTAGTGTATGCGGGATTGAATGGGGAGCCAGTGTAATTCCTTCAAAACTGGCGTAATATGTTCCTTTGAGTTTGTGTTAGTAAGGATACGGGCTGCAGTGTTTTGCAGGATTTGTAAGGGGCGGATGGCATTTTTAGGTAGGCCTAGGAGGAGTGAATTACAATAATCTGTTTTGGAAAACAGCATGGCTTGTAGAACTGTCCGGAAATCAGATGCATGAAGCAAAGGTTTCAATTTTTTGAGTGTATGTAATTTGAAAAAGCACTCTTTAAGGATTGTACTGATAAATTTTTTGAGGGTTATTTGGTCATCAATAATGACTCCTAGGTCTCGGACTTGGTGGGAGAAATGTATGTGCGTTGATGTTATAGGTGAGGTGGGAGAAGCATGTAATGGGGTGGGAGGAGAAATGATCATGAGTTCAGTTTTAGTGGAATTGAGGGCAAGTTGTAAGGAGGTTAAGAGATTATTGATAGAAGCAAGAGTAGTGTCCCAGATTTCAAGGGCTTTAGATATGGATTCCGTTACTGGAATAAGAATTTGTACATCATCAGCGTACAAAAAGTGTGGAAGCTTAAGGTTGGCGAGGAGATGGCAAAGCGGTAGAAGATAGATATTAAAAAGGGTAGATGAGAGTGAAGATCCTTGCGGGACTCCTTGCTTTAAAGGGATTTCTTTAGATAAGTGATTGCCAATTTTGACTTTATAGTTACGGTTGGACAAGTAGGAAGTAAACCAGTTATGAGCAGTACCAGTTATTCCAATCTCATGTAGGCGTTGGAGAAGAACTTGGTGGTTAACGGTATCAAAAGCCGCTGAGATATCTAGAATTACTAGCAGCTGAGGTTGATTTCTATCTAGGCTTTTGAGAAGGTAATCATTCAAGGATAGGAGAAGAGTTTCAGTGCTATGTAATTTGCGAAATCCATATTGTGAGGAAGAGAGGATATGGTGTTCTTCTAAATAGTCACTAAGTTGACGGTTGATAGTTTTTTCTAGGATTTTAGCAATAAATGGGAGGTTAGAAATGGGGCGGTAATTAGCAAGGTCTAATGGGTCTAGCTTAGGTTTTTTTAAAGTGGGTTTAAGGATGGCAAATTTAAGAGAGTTGGGCACTTGCCCAAGTTCGATGGATGCATTGATAATGTTAGAGATAGGGCTGGATATTAGATCAGGGACAGTGAGGAGGAGTTTTGTGGGGATGGTATCAGATGGATGAGATGAGGGTCTGGCTTTTTTGAGTAGGGATTCAATTTCAGTTGTTGCTGTATTTTCAAAGGTTGTCTTTTCCCCCTAAACTGTTCTTTTTCTTCTTTCTTTTTATTTAAAAATTGGGCAAGTTGAGAGGGTATGAAGCACAAGTATTTTGTACCAAACATCGACAGGGAAATTGTAATTGAAATGTTACCCCCCATTGTAAAGCTAAGGGCCTAAGGAGTAGAAATTGCTTTCTTTTCTTATGGGTAGTCTTTGAGACAGGGAAAATCCTTATTGGCATACTTAAGAAAGTCTGCATTCTATTTTTAAAGAATACATTTAGGACCCAATCCCTGTCGGGCTCTAATCTAAACGTAACTATCATGGTGGCTGGTTTGGCCAGCAGTGAATCCGTTGTCCCAAGCATTTCAGATATGTTTAATCTAGAAACTATTTCTGCTTGATCTCCCTTAACCTCTCCGCTCACTTCTCTTACAATATCATTTTTCTGATCTTTATAAGGTATAGAAAATACCCTAGTAACTGGTGGTATATTCTCTTCTGGTACTATCAAGATTTCTCTCAAATATCTTTTGTACATCTCTTTGGGGGAAATAAGCGGTAATTGTGGGAAATTTATGAAACGCAAGTTTCTCCCTTTTAAGATGTTTTCTATATTTTCTAATTTAACCTGTAAATTCAGATTATCTTTAACTAAAATATCTTGTACATTTTTACTAGATTCCACATAATTCTTATTTACCCATGATAACCTTCTCCATTATGGGTACCTCCCCAACATCCTCTTCAGTAGACACCGAAGCAAAGAAATCGCTTAATCTTTCCGCGATGGCCTTATCTTCTCTAAGTGCCCCTTTAACCCCTCAATCATCTAACGGTCCAACTGACTCCCTCAAAGGCTTTCTGCTTTGGATATATTTTTAAAAGTTTTTACTGTGAGTTTTTGCCTCTACGGCCAACTTCTTTTCAAATTCTCTCTTAGCCTGTCTTATCAATGTCTTACATTTAATTTGCCAAAGTTTTTGCATTATCCTATTTTCTTCTGTTGGATCCGTCTTCCAATTTTTGAATGAAGATCTTTTGGCTAAAATAGCTTCTTTCATGTGGTATTCATACACCCATAAAGAGAAAAAAAATTCTCTCAGCTCTGGAAAAAATGTCAGCGGCTATAGTTTTTTTGGTTTTTTTTACAAGAAACTCATTTGGATGACATTGAGCATAGGAAGCTTCATCGATGGAGGGTGGGAAAGGTGAAATTCTTCTTCGCTAATACTAGATCTGCAGGGGTGGCAATTCTTATTCATAAAAATTTACCATTAATAATAAAAAAAGAAATTAAAGATCCACAAGGACGGTATGTGATTTTATTAGGAGAATTGTACCAGAAACCGATAGTTTTATACAATGTGGGATAGATCTTAAAAAAATACGCGATCGCGTACTTTTGTTCGCGCATCAGGCGTGAACAAATGTACTCTGAATTTTATAAGATACGCGCGTAGCCGCGCATCTTATAAAATCTGGGGTCGGCGCGCGCAAGGGGGTGCACATTTGTGCAACCTGCGCGCGCCGAGCCCAGCGCGCGCTGCCTGTTCCCTCCGAGGCCGCTCCAATTTTGGAGCGGCCTCGGAGGGAACTTTCCTTCGCCCTCCCTCCACCTTCCCCTCCCTAACCCACCCCCCCGGCCCTATCTAAACCCCCCCTACCTTTGTCGGCAAAGTTACGGCTGCTGAAAGCAGGCGTAACTTTGCGCGCGTCGGCCGGCAGCCCCACTCCGTGTTCCGGTCCCGGGGGCTGGTCCGGGGGCCTCGACCACGCCCCCGGGCTGGCGCCACGCCCCCGGGCCCGCCCCTGAAACGCCACGGCACGCCCCCGAAACGCCTCGTCGTTTCGGGAACGCCCCTGACACGCCCCCTCCCCGCCCCTTTTCCAAAGCCCCGGGACTTACGCGCGTCCCGGGGCTTTACGCGCGCCGACGGCCTATGCAAAATAGGCGCGCCGGCGCGTGCAGGCCTTTTAAAATCCGCCCCTGTGTATGCCCCAAACCAGTATGACCACTCCTTTAAACAATTTTTTTTACAAATTTAGTGCATTTATTGGTTCCTAATTTGGAGGATTGTTTAATAATAATAGGAGGAGACTTAGTTTTGTGCAAGACCCCACTCTCGATAAGTCTCATCCGACATCAAATACCAGGGCTTCCAGAGGAAAGGGCATTTCATATTTAAACTCTGAATTACACCTTATTGACATCTGGAGAACCTTCCACCCGTTGGAGAAAGATTATACTCATCTATCTAGGGCACATGCCACATTCTTCAGAATAGATTATCTTCTAACTTCCAGAAGTATCCTATCTAGAGTGGAGCGTACTGAGATTGACGAGATAAAAATTTCAGACCATGCACCAATATGGATGAGCTTACGGGAAGTTGGAGAAAAGGCCCATGGTACATTTTGGAAATGTCCATACTATCTAGCCACTGATTCCCATTTCCAAGACTATTTAAAAGAAAAATGGGCAGAAAATGCGGAGTATAATGCTTCACATTCTGTTGATCCAGTGTTGTTTTGGCAGATGGCCAAAGCCGTTTTGAGAGGCGGCAACATTTCATTTATAATAAGAAAAGAGATATGGATAAGCTTATACTAGATTTAGAAATTATGTTACCACAAAAGAAAATTGATTGCTGAGAATACTAGGGCCCATAAAGAAGTTTATGTTTCAGTACAAGTATCGCTGAATACACTTTTGCATCAAAGAGCCAAAAAGAGTTTTCTTTGTTATAAATATAAACTATATCAGCATAGTAATAAGGCTGGTAAACTGCTAGTGAGGCTTGTTCAATCGGCTTCAGGCCCCCGTTTCATATCTGCTTGAAAAGATACAGTGGACGATATGGTTCTCTAATAAGGCAATATTAAATATTTTCAGAGATTTTTAAAAAAACCTGTATACATCAGAAGGCTTTGAATCGCTAAATGTAATCACTTTTTACAGACACTGAATCTTCAGACTTTTGGTGAGCAACAATTGGCTAAGCTAAATTGACCAATCAGTGTTGAGGAAATTTTAGTGGGAATTCAGACGGCAAAATTATTGAAATCTCCAGGCCCCGACGGATCTTGGCTGAGCAGGTGACGCCTGTTCTTCATAAGGCCTATGCCATCCTGATAGATAAAGGATGTTAGTAAAGCAGTGATTACAGTTATCCCAAAGCCAGGGAAAGACCCGGCCTTGACATCCTCATGCCTCCTAATTTCTTTGTTGAACTTTGATCAAAGATTGATCGTTAAGATGATGGCAGATAGGTTGCACTGATTTTACTAAATTTTATTAATCGGGGCAGGTGGGATCTGTGAGAAGGTTGTATGCTGTAACCAATATCCAGAGGATTCGCACTGCTATCGCTAATTGTCAAAATAGTAAAACTCCTTTTATGGAAGTCAGCTTTGATGCTGAGAGAGTTTGCCTCCTGGACGATCTGAAACTGGAGGGACTATTTCACAAAGTGGTTCATGTATTATATAATGGGCCTGTGGCAATGGTGAATATTCTTCTGTCTTCCCCATACAGAGCGGCACTAGACAAGGGGGCCCTTTCTCACCGCTGTTATTTCTTTTGACTTTAGAACCTTTACTGAATTCTATACAAAATGAACAAGAGTGGAAAGGGCTACATATTGGTTCAGGGGTTTTCAAATATGCCGCATGTGCGGATGATTATTTTAGTATTCCTATGTCAGCCGGAAACCTCACTCCCGCTTCTTTATGAAGAATTTGGAGAATTCTCGGGTCTTCGGCTGAGACAAATCTGAGGTATTGTCATATCCTGACTCGGTTCAAAGAAACTGGGTGGGGGAATTTCAACTAAAGTGGGCATCTGGCTCCTTTAAATACTTTGGAGTTGACTTGATCTTAGATTTGGGAAAAATCTATTCATTAAATATATCTCCTCTTTCAATAACTAGGGAACAATTATTAACATGGCAACAATTACCTCTTTCTTTAACTGGCCATGTCAATCTTTTCAAAATGATATTTCCAAAATGGTTGTTTACAGTTCAGACTTTACCCATTAGATTATTACCGAAGGCACTTAAAACAGTATGGGTTAGATTTATGCGCGGGCGTACATGTGCGCTCGCTACCCGGCGCACGCACATGTACGCCCAATTTTTTAACATGCGCGCGCAAGGTGCACAATTGTGCACCTTGCGCGCGCCAAGCCGCACTGCCTTCCCCCGTTTCCTGCCCCCTAGCCTGACCTTCCCCCCCTTCCCCCTAACCTTCCCCCCCAGCCCTACTCCAACTCCCCCTGACCTTTATTTTACCTTTTGTGCCTGCCAACCGATTGCCGGCACGGTGGCAAATATGGCCGCTCTGCCGGGAGCCTGACCCCGCCCCCAGACCGACCTGCCCAAGCCCCGCCCCTTTAGTAAAGCCCTGGGACTTACACGCGCCCTGGGGCTTTACGCGCGTCACTGGGCCTTTTGAATATAGGCCCGGCGCGCGTAACCTTATGAAAATCCGGCCCTATGTATCTTCCTTGCAGAGAGATCATCTTGATGAGACCAAGATCAGGCTTATTGGTGAGAGATAGTGGACGCCCTGCAAGGGGCTCTCTTCAAACAAATGGTAATGGATCCCACGAGGGCGGGAGCTATACTCGATTTAGTGCTCACTAATGGAGATAATGTCTCTGATGTCCAGGTGGGAGCCCACCTCAGCACCAGTCATCATCAAATGCTATGGTTTCATATCACAAATAGGATACAAAAAAGTCAAATGAAGACCTGAGTTTTGAACTTCAAAAATACGGACTTTGCTGAAATGGGGAAATTCCTGGAGATGGAACTTGCAGACTGGGAGAAAATGGGAGAGGTTGGAACAACAGTGGGCCAAACTAGAAGGAGCAATTACAAAGGAAACTAATCTTTCTTAGAAAAGTTAACAAAAGCAAGAGAAATAAGAAACTGATCTGTTTCTCAAAGGAGGTGGCTGAAAAAATAAAAATAAAAAGAACAGCATTTAAGAAATATAAAGGATCCCAAAAAAGAGGAACGCAGGGAAGAATATCTGGTGAAACAGAGATGAAGAAAGTAATCAGGAAAGCAAAACGTCTGGTGGAAGAAAGGATTGCCAAAGAGGTAAAGAGAGGTTACAAAACTTTTTTCAGATACTTCAGAGAAAGGAGAAAGGTCTAAGTGGTATAGTGAGACTGAAAGGTGAAAAGGATCAATGTGAGGAAAGATACAAGGAAAAGGCAGAAATATTAAACAAATACTTCAGTTCAGTGCTCACTCACTAATGAAGACCCTGGAGGAGGATCGTTGCTGATTAACAAAGTTGTGGATGGGGGTGGATTTGACAAAACCCCATTTATAGAAAAGAATGTATGGGAAAAGCTAGAAAAAATGAAAGTGGACAAAGCCATGGGGCCTGATGAGATTCATCCCAGGATACTAACGGCCCGATTTTTAATGGCCCGCGCTCGTAAAACACAGGGGATACGCATGCGGCCAGGCCTTGTGGGTGCCGCACGCATTTTAAAAGGGGCCCAGTCGCGTGCGTAACCCCTATTACGCACACAAGAGCCAGTCCGGGGGGCAGGGCTAGAGGCGCCCGGTACAATGGCCATTTGCCGCTGTGCCGGGATGCGCTACTTGCTACGGCTCCTTTGCAGGAGCAAAAAGTAAGTTTAAAAAAATGGGGGGGGGGGCCTAGGATAGGGATAGGGGGCGGGTAGGAAAGGGGAAGGGAGATTAGGGTAGGGAAGTTCCCTCCCAGTCTGCTCCTTAATTGGAACGGTCTGGGAGGGAACTGGGGAAGCCGGACGATGCTTCGCCACGCGATTATGGCCTATGTCTGACCCTCCCTTGCGCGAGCTGCCTGCGATTTTATAACATGCGCGCACTGGCGCATGCATATTATAAAATTGCGCGTCCTTTTTTAAAATCTACCCATAAGGAAGCTCAGAGATGTGGTTATGAGTCCGCTGAGTGACCTGTTCAATAGATCCCTAGAAACGGGAGTGGTGCCGAGTGATTGGAGAAGAGCGGTGGTGGTCCCGCTTCACAAGAGTGGGAACAGAGAAGAGGCAGGAATTTACAGGCCGGTTACCCTCACCTCGGTAATGGTAAAATTAATGGAGACTCTGCGGAAAGAAAGGATAGTGAACTACCTCCAATCTGGTGGGTTGCTCGATCTGAGACAGCTTGGATTCACCAGGGGAAGGTCCTGTCAGATGAATCTAATTGATTTCTTTGATTGGGTGACTAGAGAATTGGATCAGGGAAGAACGCTCAATGTGATTTACTTGGATTTTAGTAAAGCCTTTAATATGGGCCCGCATAGAAGTCTCAAGAACAAAATGAGAAGCTTGGGGATTGGAAAGTCATTAGTTTTTGGGTACTTGCCAGGTTCTTATGGCCTGGATTGGCCATTGTTGGAAACAGGATGCTGGGCTTGATGGACCCTTGGTCTGACCCAGTATGGCAATTTCTTATGTTCTTATGATCTTAGTTTGGAAGTGAGCGCCAAGGTGGTGGCATGGATTACAAACTGGTTGACGGAAAGAAGACAGTATGTGATGGTAAATGGAACCTACTCTGAAGAGAGAATGGTGTTAAGTAGAGTGCTGCCAGGATCAATGTTGGGACCGGTTCTGTTCAACGTTTTTCTGAGCAACACTGCGGAAGGGATAGAAAGTAAAGTTTGTATATTTGCGGATTATACTAAGATCTGCAACAGAGTGGACACACCAGATGGAGTGTAGAGAATGAGAAGGGATTTAAGGAAGCTTGAAGAGTGGTCAAAGATATGGCAATTTGGATTTAATGCCAAGAAGTGCAGAGTCATGCATCTGGGATGTGGTAACCTGAAAGAACTGAATGCGATGGGGGGATGAAGCGCTGCTTTGCACAGAACAGGATAGAGACCTTGGGGTGATGGTGTCTAGCGATCTAAAGATGGCGAAGCAATGTGACAAGGTGATAGCTAAAGCCAGAAGAATGCTGGGCTGCATAGAGAGGAATTTCTAATAAGAAAAAGGAGGTGGTGATCCCCTTGTACAGGGCCTTGGTAAGGCCTCACCTGGAGAACTGTGTTCAGTTCTGGAGACCGTATCTCAAGAGGGACAGGGACAGGATGGAGGTGATCCAGAGAAGGGCGACCAAAATGATAGGAGGTCTCCATCAAATGACTGATAAGGAGAGGTTGAAGGACTTAAATATGTATATCCTGGAGGAGAGGAGGAGCAGAGGGGATATGATACAGACCTTCAGATATTTGAAAGGTTTTAATGATGCACAATCAACAACAAACCTCTTCCATTGGAAAGAAACCAATAGAACTAGGGGGTCACAAAATAAAACTCCAGGGAGAACGACTCAGAAACAATGTCAGGAAATTTTTCTGGGTGGTGGACGCCTGGAATGCCCTTCCGGAGGAGGTGGTAAAGAGAAAAACAGTGAAAGATTTCAAAAGGGCATGGGATAAACACTGTAAATCCCTAAAGGCAAGGGGGAGGGGAATGAAGTAAGAGGCATGGGGGTAACTTGCTGGTGTGGCAGATACTACCCTTAACAAATAATGTCTTCATACTGTTGATGCAACTCCATCATTGCTTGCTGCTTCAACGGCAGGGGGAAAAGAGGAATTTGATTCAGACAACAACTAACAAGGACATTGAACTGTACAGTCTAGGAAAACAAATAAGCTTGGGGGTAACTTGCTTGATGCAGCGGTTACTACCCTTAACCAAAATGCCTGATGCTACACTTCTGAAACAACTCCAACTTTGCTCTCTGCTTTAGCGGCAGGGGGTGAAAGGAAATTGGACTCAAACTGTAACCAACAAGAGCCCCTATCTTGGCAGTCTGAGTAACTGATAAGTATGGGAAACTGATAACCATGGGAGCTTGCTGGGCAGACTGGATGGGCCATTAGGTCCTTTTCTGACGTCACTTCTATGTTACCTTTCTCCACTGAGAAAAATGACCATTTAAGCCATGTCTATTTTATGCTCAGTAAGTCTGTTGAGAATAACAGTTCCTGTCATTTTGCCCAACATCAATGTGAGGTTCACTGGTCGGTAGTTTTCTGAGTCACCTCTGGAGCTATTTTTTAAAATTTGCATTATTTTCGTCTAGCTTGCATATGGGTTTGGCTGGGTATAGACCCTCCAGAGGCCTGGCTTTCTCTGGAACGGGGGTGGGGGGGGAGGGGCTTAAGGCTGCAGTTTAAGTTCTCTTTTGCATATGCCACATCTAATACATATAGACAATGTATGCAGGGACATCCCATCACTGCTCATACTTTGTGAGTGTGGAGATCTCTCAAATCCAAAATTCCGGCATTAGCCACACAGTGGTCATATACGACTCCCCTGTCTCAAAATCCGGATTTATCTAAGCACACCTTTTCCCCAGATATAGAGCAATGGGAAAGGCAAGGCCTTCAATTCTTGGGGCAGTTAATTGAAGAGGGCCACCTTAACGCTTTTACGGATTTGGCAAAGGAATTTCAAATTCCAGATTCTACCAGGGGCCTCTATTTTTATTTACGAAGAGACATCGTAAATCACTCACTGGATTATGAAGTGGTGAGTGATTGTGAGGAGGTGGAAGGTGTGCTTAGCTGTAGAGCCCAGACCCGACGTCTCATCTCAGTTCTGTATATATCCATTCGCTCTGATCTTGAAAAGGCTACTACAGCTAACCGGATCCTACGACAGTGGAATGCTGATTTGGGGCTCCAATTGGAAGTCGGGGATTGGAAAGCTATTTGGAAAGCTGCTAGGAACATATCTATTTGTAATAAAGGATATGAAGTGTTGTATAAATTAATACATCGTTTTCATCGTACCCAGACATTTCATTTAAGCTTTAGCCCCACCAGTCCTATGTGTTGGAAAGGTTGCGGGAGGGAGGTGGAAATGTGCTGAGGTGCAAAACTTCTGGGCTACGGTGTCTGTATCTCCACTATTTGTAAGATGCCATTGAAAAACGATGCCTCTTTATTTCTCATGGGAAGGTGGGCTAACAGATGGGAAATGAGAGGACCCCAGGAATTGGTTGGCCATTTGTTGCATGCAGCTCGCTTAACGATTACCCACCAATGGAAAACAACTCCTTCTCGAAGTTGCTGGGAGATTAAACTAACTGAGATCGCTGTATTAGAACAATTAAGCTATACGCTCCAGAACAGAGTGGACAACTATAATCAGATCTGGGACCCATATTGGAATTGGAGAGAATTACCTTTGCATGTCTAAATGTATGAGGTTGCAATAATGACGAGACCCATATATACTCTGGACTAAATATGATTTCTTGTTTGTGAGCCAAATCTTCTCACTTGCTTGTTTGTGATTCTCGTACTGTGCATTGTTTGTTCTTGTTATTATGTTTATACAAAACTTAATAAATAGTAAAAAACCAATTGCATTATAAATATTTTACCCTCCAGTTCTCAGGTACAATGGCAGATTTAGTAATATAGTAAATGATGGCAGATAAAGACACAAATGGTTCATCCTGTCTGGTTAGGGTAGTAACTGCTGTTCCTTGCAGGTTAACCCCTTACCTTCTGTTAATGGTAGGATCAGTTTCTGCAAGGGAGAATCCTCCATGAAGCAACATTACACCTACAGTTAATAGCGTTACCCTATTTCTTGTCCTCGAGAGCCACAAACAGGCCAGGTTTTCAGAAAATTGACAATAAAGATGCATGAGATAGATTTGCATGCATTGCCTCCATGGTATGGAAATCTATCTCATGTATATTGTGAGGAAATGCCATGGTGCTCATCACAGCTGGCCCCCAAAAAGCAGAAGGGTAAACCATGAAGGTGCTTTAAGGAGGACGAACCCTTTAAGGATTTTTCTAAGGGGACAGAACTACTAGTGGAGAATACATTTCCCAGGTGGCCTTGGGAGGTGGCCCTAGAGCACCTGAACGACAGGCAGGGGGAGGGAGGTAAGCACTAAGCACTGCCATCAGGTGTTTGTTTTTTTATTCTTTGATTATTGAATTTAAATATATTCAGATACAAGAACAGATGCCAAAAAGTGGAATTTAATAATCAGATAAATAAAATAAAACAAATAAAATAAACAAACTGGATAGGAATGGTACCATAACAAAATAATATTCAAACATCAAGGTATTAAACTCCACAATATGG
Source organism: Rhinatrema bivittatum (assembly GCF_901001135.1). Lineage (NCBI taxonomy): Eukaryota > Metazoa > Chordata > Amphibia > Gymnophiona > Rhinatrematidae > Rhinatrema > Rhinatrema bivittatum. The sequence goes on along the minus strand of NW_021820813.1, from coordinate 90,189 downwards.
GGCCCCACTGCAGTCAAAATTATAGGAATTAAATTAATACACAAAAGAAAAGAGGAACATTCCTCTAAAGCCAACAAGAATTACATATTAGAGGTCTAAGCTTCATTGGGCAGAGAATCGGTTGGGGTAGAGCTTGAGTATTCAAAAAGAAATTAAACTGAGATGGCTCAAACAAAACATATTTAGCATTACGATATTTAAGCAAATATCTTTCAGGATATTTAAGGAAAAACATCAGCAATAAAAACTGCCTCCGCCTTCTTGGAGTAGCTATGGAAACATCTGGGTAAATCCTTATATGTAATAAAAAAAACCAGTTCTCTATGTCTGAAGAAAAGCTTCATAATTAATTCTCTACCAGGTTCCAATACTAATTGCACTACCACTGCTGTCTTTTGTACTGTTTCCCAGAGGATTCCAAAAAATTAGTCAAATTCTAATTTTCAGGTATAGCTTGCTCCACTCCACCAGATTGTTCACGATCTCCTCCTGATTTAGGACAAGATGGATAGAAAGCTTTACATATAGGAAAAAGCTTTTCCAGAAGACTGGGCATCCAAATGGCAGATGAAATTTAATGTGGATAAGTGCAAGGTGATGCATATAGGGAAAAATAACCCTTGCTGTAGTTACACAATGTTAGGTTCCATATTAGGAGCTACCACCCAGGAAAAAGATCTAGGCATCATAGTGGGTAATACTTTAAAATCGTCGGCTCAGTGTGTGCAGCAGTCAGAAAAGCAAACAGAATGTTAGGAATTATTAGGAAGGGAATGGTTAATAAAACGGAAAATGTCATAATGCCTCTGTATCGCTCCATGGTGAGACTGCACCTTGAATACTGTGAACAATTCTGGTTGCCGCATCTCAAAAAAGATATAATTGCGAAGAAGAAGGTACAGAGAAGGGCAACCAAAATAATAAAGGGGATGGAACAGCTCCCCTATGAGGAAAGACTAAAGAGGTTAGGGCTGTTCAGCTTGGAGAAGAGACGGCTGAGGGGGGATATGATAGAGGTCTTTGAGATCATGAGAGGTCTTGAACGAGTAGATGTGAATCGGTTATTTACACTTTTGGATAATAGAAGGACTAGGGGGCATTCCATGAAGTTAGCAAGTAACACATTTAAGACTAATCGGAGGAAATTCTTTCACTCAATGCACAATTAAGCTCTGGAATTTGTTGCCAGAGGATGTGGTTAGTGTAGCTGGGTTCAAAAAGGTTTGGATAAGTTCTTGGAGGAGAAGTCCATTAATGGCTATTGATCAAGTTTACTTAGGGAATAGCCACTGCTATTAATTGCATCAGTAGCATGGGATCTTCTTGGTGTTTGAGTAATTGCCAGGTTCCTTTGGCCTGGTTTGGCCTCTGTTGGAAACAGGATGCTGGGCTTGATGGACCCGTGGTCTGACCCAGCAAGGCAATTTCTTTTGTTCTTAAGAATTTGTAATATTTCCAACATATATTTTTGAAGATCTCCTTTGGAGACATCAGATCAATTTCTGGAAAATTTATCAACCTTAAATACTTAGATTTAAGAAGATTTTCAATGTTTTCACTTTTCCACTGTATTATAGTGTTATTTTTAATCAGCGCAACAACATTAGCCTGTAATTGGGATACCTTCTGTTCCATGACCACCATTTTCTCAGTAGCTTCTACCTTTTCACTAGTATTAAATGACCAGTAGAGTTATTAATCACAGAAATTAATCACAGAAAATCACATTTGAGCAGAAATCTCTCTTCCCAGTTATTGGGATACCTTCTGTTCCATGACCACCATTTTCTCAGTAGCTTCTACCTTTTCACTAGTATTAAATGACCAGTAGAGTTATTAATCACAGAAATTAATCACAGTTATTAATCACAGAAAATCACATTTGAGCAGAAATCTCTCTTCCCAGGTCCTCTAGAGCGAACAATATTTTTTCCAGGGAAAAGACCAAAGCTCGTTCAAGAGAAAAAGAAGTCTGACCTACCAAATCCAAAGACTGAAAAGCCGGGACTGCTCCCTGACGAATCCATCAAGGCCGCATCTCTCACTTCAGGAGTCTCTGAGTGTACTGCCAGTGTGGTCGACGTGGTGACATTACTAGAGATGGACCTTTCCCATCCAGGGTCAGTTCTCTACTCCTCTGGGCTTAAAGATGCTTCACAGGCCTAGGAGGCCATAAGAGAACCTTCCCCAAATGAGCGTCCCAATGGCTCAGCACTGGAGACTTTTTCTTGTCGTGAGTTTACACTTTGTACAAAGTGGTCAATGGGTGCTGAAGGAGTGCTGTGGCAGGTAGGCTTGGGAAGACCCACATCTTACCTTTGAAATTGCCCATAATGTATTAAAGAAGCTACTTCTCAGACCACTGCAAACAAGAGGAAATCCACCATCTTCCTCCACTTCCATTCATGTTTGTCTTAACTACACTATCGTGAGGAAAAAAACAAAGAAATGGATGCCACAAGATAATCCTTTTCAACGTTTAATCAAGGAGACGTAAAATTCTTATAAACTGCCCATGTTTATAAGAATTTTACGTCTCCTTGATTAAACGTTGAAAAGGGGGGGCGCTGTTGCGCATCGGATGGAAGCGGTCGCCTAGGGTCAGTGCTCCGCTCCCTGCAAGCATTTCTAACCCAGTACCGGCTGCGATTGCAATTTTTTTTTCGCCCGTAAACGCTTATCGCCGTGGCAGTAGCACCCCAGGTACCTTTGGTGATGGCTGCGAAACGTAAGACCGCCGATTTGCGGCAGTTTTCCTACGACAAGGCGGCGCTTGACTCGGGCCTGGAAGATGGCGGCCGCGTGGTGCCCGCGCCGGTCCCCGACTCCGCGGCGCCAACTCCGGAGGATTTTTCGGCGGATCGGGAGGACTCTGTCCTAGCCCCAGCACCCCTATCAAGGGATGAGATCCGTGAATGGTTTATCACGCTCCGGGCCGACATGAAGCGGGACAAGGCAGACATCATGGCAGCCGTTGCAGATGTTAAAGAGGACATTGCAGCGCTGGGCTCCCGGGTGGATGACATTGACATAAGGGTGGAGGGCCACGGAGAGGCCATCAATACTTTGAATTCCCGGCAAGTGAATGTCAACTTGGAACTCGGGGCCCTCCAAGAGAAAATTGAGGACCTTGAGAATCGCAGTCGCAGATGTAATCTGCGTATTTGGGGGGTCCCTGACAATGGTGAATATGAGGACGCTTTCACCACTGCACAGCAGATTTGTTCCCATATCATAACTCTACTACCTCCGGATGCAGGAATCTCAGCCCTACAGCCTTCGGAGATTCGTCTGGAAAGAGCGCACCGGGCGCTGGGCCCCCGGAGAGATCAGCGGCCAAGGGACCTGGTTCTCTGTTTCCATAGCTTCGCTCAGAAGTCCCAGGTTGCTGAGGCGGCGCGAAAATTAAAGGAAATTCGTTGGAATAATCATGTTATTTTTATATATCAAGACCTAGCTCCTGCAACTCTCAAACGACGCTATGATCTGCGCGAGGTGACTGCAAGTCTTCGATCTACGTCGATCCGCTACAGGTGGACATTTCCTTTTGGTCTGCAGTTTCAAGTACAGGGCACCACGTACCGGATTAAAAGTGTTGCTGAGGCGGTGGAGGCCTTCAAGCAAGCTCAACTATCAGTCTCCTTTCAAGCACCACAGCAGGCGCCACCTCCAGCTAAATTGGACTCAGCACCCCGATGGCAGCGCGCAGCTAAGGGTGGCAGGAGATTGCAACGACAACAGGGTGATAAATCCTCGGCCTCTTCTGAATTGGGCTGAGGAGTGACTGCGAGTACGGCTCTAGCCTATTGTCTTTCTCTCTGCCTATACGTCACTGGCGCAGTCTTGGTACCAAAGTTTGGCGTGTTCGGGTGTTACCTGCATATATCTCTGTTGGCTGTATTTCCATATATATTGTTATATGTCATGAAGTTTTGAATTGCTTTACTGGGTTTGCTTGTGATTTCTATCTTTATTGCTATGCTCATTTTGTGCTTGCGGGGAGGGGCGGGAAGCAGGTGATTGCTGGAGATCTGATGGTTGCTCCCCGAGGGAGTGTGGTTCCCCATTGGGTTTGGGGGACACACAATTGGACTAATGGGGTAGACAACTGGTTTTTGTGTTCTCTCTCTGAGGGTGTTTCTGGTAACAATATATTCTACAGGTGCTGGTGGGTGCCTCTTTCTTCTGGGTCTAGCTGGCTGTGGTGGGCACTTCTGGGGGTGCTCTTCAGTCCCTCATGCTATGGCGTGTAAAATTGTTTCCCTTAATGTAAAGGGCATCAATACCCCGCGCAAACGTTTACTGTTGAAGAAGGAGATGCAGAGTCTGGGGGCAGCTATTGTATATGTCCAGGAAACGCATGTACGTAAGCACCACGAACGACTGTTGGTTTTCCCATCCTACTCACAGTCCTATTGGGCTGCCAGTACCAAGTCTTCACGTTATGCCGGTGTGGGAATTCTCATCGCTAATTCCTTCACACATGAGGTGTTAGATTCCCATTTTGATTCTTGTAGCAGATATCTCTTCCTCAAATTACGGATGGGGTCCTGCATATTTACATTTTTGAATGTCTATTTCCCTAATACGTCACAAGTTGCTTTTCTTCATGAACTAGATCAATTGCTTCTGGCCTATGGGGAGGGCGAATTAGTGGTGGGTGGTGACTTTAATTCGGTATATGACCCCACTCTAGACAGCTCTTCACGGGCTGTAGCTACACCAGGGATGCGAATGGAATGGCGCTCATTTCTAGATCGCTGGAGTTTGGTGGATATGTGGAGGCAACGAAATCCGCACTCTAGATCCTATACTTTCTTTTCCCCTCCACATGGTACATACTCCCGCATTGACTACCTATTCGTTTCCTCCCATTTGCAAAACAGTGTTTCCATGGCTGACATAGAACCCATTACATGGTCCGACCATGGCCCGATCTGGATACATCTCCGCCTTGGAATCCAAGATCAGGGGTTTACACCGTGGCGGCTTAATGATAGTCTGTTAAAGGACAAGGATTTTCTGATTACTACTACTAACCACCTCCAAGAGTACTTCCGTAATAATACCCAGGATGAGAGTAGTCCTGTAGTGGTGTGGGATTGCTCCAAGGCCGTAATTAGAGGATGGTTTATTGCGCGAGCGGCGCATTGCAATCGGGAAAGGGAAAAGGATCGTACCTTTCTTAAGTCGGAGGTCGCTACCCTCACCCAAAAACATGTAGCTGATGGCTCTGCCCATACTTATAATAAACTCCTTAAGGCAAGGGATGCTTTGCGATCTCTTGAGGATACCGCCATTAGTCACCATCTCCTTATGTTGAAGCAACAATTTTTTGAGGGCGGGAATAAAGCCGGGAGATACTTGACTCAGAAGCTTAAGGCTGCCAGGGCTCAAACTTTAGTGGCAAAGATTTGTAATGCGCGAGGTTCTCTGGTTACAACCTCTGAGGACATACGTGACTCTTTCTCTGATTTTTATGCTCTACTCTATAAAGGAAGTAAGGGTATTGGGGAGGAGGACATATCTTTGTATCTGGCGGACACACCATTGCCCACACTCACTCCCGACCAACAGGCATTTTTGGATAAACCTATTGAAATTTCAGAAGTTCTAGAGGCAATTAAGGGACTGAAGCCAGGTAAGGCTCCGGGCCTGGATGGGCTCACTGGCTCTTATTATCGTCATTTTGCCCCAGTACTTGCTGCACCACTTACTGCTATGTTTAACTACCTATGTCAGGGGGGACATATTGCACAAGATAGCAACACTGCAGGGATATCAGTAATAGCTAAGCCCGGTCGTGACCATACACAATGCGGGTCTTACCGCCCCATCTCCCTGATAAATATCGATTTAAAATTATTGGCCAGGGTGTTGGCGGCCCGCCTTAATGGAGTTCTACCTACGCTCGTTCATTCTGACCAAGTGGGCTTTGTTCCTGGCAGACTTGCTGCTGATAATGTCAGGCGAATAGTTGACATAGTCGATTATGTGCATCACTCACAGGTTCCCGCTATACTCCTCTCATTAGACGCCGAGAAGGCCTTTGATCTTGTTCACTGGCCCTTTTTGCTGCGTACTCTCTCCTGTATGGGTTTTGGTGACACCTTTATCACTTGGATTAGGAAGCTTTATGACCACCCACAGGCGCGAGTTAAGGTCAATGGGAAGTATGGGAAACCTTTTGACATCGGCCGCGGCACTAGACAGGGGTGTCCCCTTTCCCCTTTACGCTCTTTTTGGAACCCTTTACGACCAGAGTCCGGCTTGCTCCCTCTGTTAAGGGCATTCGTGCGGGTGGTCACCACTTTAAAATTTCTTTATTTGCGGACGACGTGATGCTCACTCTCACGGAGCCGTTCACCTCCCTCTCCGGTATCATGTTGGAGCTCGACCGATTTTCTGCGGTCTCCGGGCTTAAGGTGAATTATGATAAATCAGAGATCCTTAACCTTACCTTGCCTGGGGAGGATGTGAATCGTCTCCGGAGTCTTTTTCCCTTTAAGTGGGCCAAGGGAGCTTTAAAATATTTGGGGGTACGTATTGGACCTAGATCTGACTTATTATATCAACTAAATTACATCCCGCTTGTACAGCAGGTGAAACGGGATTTGGAGCAGTGGAGCCGCCACGCACATTCGTGGATGGGTCGAATTGCGTTAATAAAAATGAATGTTTTGCCCCGTTTTCTATATTTTTTCACTACCATCCCTATTTTTATAAAGTCTGACGTTCTTCATCATTGGCAGCAAGTTATATTTGGGTTTATCTGGCGCAAGCGTCCACCAAGAGTGGCGCGTTCTACGTTATATCTGCCTAAGTCTAGAGGAGGGCTGAGTGTCCCCAACCTCAACTGGTACTATAGTGCAGCTCAGCTACGGGCCTTAGTAGTTCTGCATAGAACACAGGAGATCCCCCAGTGGGTTTTTCTGGAGCATGCTATGGTAGGGGGTATGCCCTTGTCGGCCCTTCCCTGGCAGCCCCGTGACACTTGGGTCCCATTCTTGTACTTCCCTACAGCCCTGCGGACTACGGTCCAGGTGTGGCTCCAATGGAAACCAGTTTTAGTTGGCAGGGAGGCATATATGCTTCTTACCCATCTTTTCACTAACTCCCTCCTGCCCCATGTGGCCCTCTCCAAAGAGGTGCATGTGTGGCATAAGGCAGGCATTGTGATTATAGACCATGTACAAGTACAGGGGGCTTTACTGTCTAGGACGGATATGGGGCGTCGTTATGCTAATTTTCCCAATGACTTTCTTCTTTACGCTAAGGTTTATCATTCTCTCCATCGTGCGCTACGCAGGGGCACTCTTAAATTGACCAGTTCTCTTTTTGAATCGTATTGCATGAATGCTCAGAATATGAAGGGAGTGATATCCAAGATCTATGCGCTATTAAATGGGAGGGGGACTAGTCCTTTTCCGCAGCAGAAGGCATGGGTCTCTGACTTTCAGCGGGACTTAGCTGATATAGAATGGGATGACATTTTTACTAACGCCCACAAGTGCTCAATATCAGCGGGCATACAGGAAAATTGCTATAAGATGCTGTATCGTTGGCATTATTCCCCTGTCCGTTTGCATAGATTCCGCTCGGCCTTTTCTGAGCTGTGCTGGCGTGGCTGCGGAGACGTTGGCACTTATTACCATGTTTGGTGGAGTTGCCCATGCATAGCTCAGTGTTGGCGGACTGTGATCTTCTGGGTATCGACTGTGTTGGGAGTATCTATTGTGGCTCACCCATGGCACACTCTTCTCCCTCTGTATATAGCGGACTTAAATAAGGACCACCAACGAATTGTGCAATTGGTTTTTATTGCAACACGTACGGAAATTGCGTTGCACTGGAAGCAAAGCGCTACCCCTAGCCTCGCCAGAGTGCGGGCTCGGTTACATAATTATTATCAGTTGAGTAGGCTTACAGCTGTCCATCATTCTCGTTTAGCTGCTTTCAATCGAATGTGGGAACCTTATCAAAGATGGTTGGCTTCCTGCCAATGAATGGACGGTTCCTTTCCATCACTGGAGGTTGTGAGTCTTTACGAGATGTGTGGCCTTTAGTGGGCTGCTTACCCAACTTGCTGAGACTGCTTTTCTGCAACCAGGTGTATGTTGGCTCTTTGGGACTCGTCTCGTGGTCTAGATGGCCTCTATGTTTCCTGCTTTCTTTTCCTGGGGGGAAGGAGTGCACCAAGTTATTCTTGTTTAGTTGTATTGTTACTTCTATTTTCCGGATCTACTGGATTCTGTATTGAAACACCATCATTGATTTTCCATTATTATATTGTATTATACTATGCTATACCAGTTGTGGGGGGGGGGGGGGGAGGGGGGATGATTGGAAATCTTAACTTTGAAAAATGGATTTTGAGGATGGTTTCTGTATTCTGTTTTATGGTTCGCATACATGTACAACATTTGTCTTTGGATATATATTTTGCCTTTTCTGGAATTGTATGGGTTGCTCCTCATTCCAATAAAAATCTTTTGAAATAAAAAAACGTTGAAAAGGACTATCTTGTGGCATCCATTTCTTTGTTTTTTTCCTCACGGCTGTACTGGATTAACTACACTATCGCCATCAGGTGGTTTTAATCAGGTTAGGGAGAGAGGAGAGCTGGCCTTGGGAGGAGGAAGGAGATGAGACATTTTCAGGACTGAAAGATGGGCAAACGTGAAACAGAGCACGGATATTCAATTACCTGACAATCCTTTAGAGGTTTGTGTGGGGGAGATGGAGTATTTTGAGGAGCCAGCAGCCCTACAAGTTTAGAAATGTAATGATCAAGCTTTGTGTTCCTACCTCCTGTAGCTAGAGGCTAAAATAGCTTTATTGTTTTTCCTACTAATAGCTGCAGGTGGATGGTAGTCAACCAGTCTGAGACTACCAAGGGTGGAGGTACTCCAGTGAGTGCCTAATGTAAAAGCTGTTTGGAGAGCTACAAATGTCATTTCCGTTACTCTCCTGAGACGAAGGAGGGTGAAAACTGCTACTGGCTGCAGCCCAGAGCAGTAAAAAGACTATAGAATTAAATTAGAGTGATAACCCCTTTGCCACGCTGGAATCTGAAGGTATTTCAGAAGACTGCTGTAGTGTGAGCTATATTAATTAAACTTCTGGATACTGCATAATTGACTTACCCCCAGAAGTTCAATGATTATTAGCCTATGGAGAAAAGAATTCCTGAGGATGACACCCTGAGGAGAGCAGCTTCTTGGAAACAGGATGCTGGGCTTGATGGACTCTTGGTCTGACCCAGTATGGCATGTTCTTATGTTCTTATGATGTTTATGGCTCTCGAGGACCAGAGTTGGCCACTCCTGCTTCTAGCCACTAGGGAGCCTTTGTGTTTGTCCCATACCCTTCTGAATTTCATTACCATTCTTGTCCTCACCATCTGCCCCACAAGGGAATTCCATGCATTCACTATCATTTATGTGAAAAATGTTTCCTGATGCTGCTCCTGAACGAGTTCTAGACCAAGAGGTCACACTAGGAGGTTGGAAAGAGGTTGAAACAGAGGTAATATAAGGAAGCACGTCTTCATAAGCAAGGTGGCAGATATATACAGCAACCTCACAATGGACTTCGTTTCTGGGGAAATAATATAAACAGAACAGCGTCTTGGTGGAGGGGAATGAAGGCTGCGCCAGGTCAAACAGAATCTGCAGTGTTGCAGTAGGTACCAAAAATGTAGCGAAGTAAAAATAAGTATTTCAAATCACACACACATCAGGGAAATGAGTACAAGTATACCTGCCCTCAGAAAAAAGTTACAATCCGACGGCATTCCACGAACCTTCACACAACATCAGCCTGGATCTTTCATAGAGCACAAAGACGATAGTTAATCGTTCTCTCTCTAAAGTATACGGCTTGCTCCAGAGATGGTGTGGTCAAACTTGGTTTATGGACTATAACTGTATTCTGAATGTAATCACTTCTAGCTCTACTTAGTTATCCACTAATTAAGCCAAATATTATCCGTGACTAGCACCTTTAATACCCAATGGTTGCAGATTATCAAAGAAGCATCAGTCGCTTCCTAGGCATTCTCATATCTCTCAATGCCAACAAGACATGTGACGGATTATTGTGGGGCCTCCTTTTTCAGTTCTGCATAAGTTAGGTTTCCTCAGTATTTTTTCCCCTTGGATAAAAGGCTTTTATATAGATAAAACTCAGATTACAGCTAATGGGCACCAAAGAGGAACTAGGCAGAGTTAAGCTCCATCCCCAAATCCAATTAATTTAGTCATGAAGTCCTTATGCATTTGATTAGAGAATCTAATGGAGTGGAAGTGTAGGCTAGTGAGCTGCAAAACCAGGGTTCAAATCCCGCTGCCACGCCTTCAGACCTTGGGCAGGTCCCTTCACTCTCATTGCCTCGGGTACAAATGGGGATAGAGGAAATACTTCCAGTCCCTGAAATGCATAAGAAAGTGCAATACAAATAAAATAAGTAAGCAAATCAATCTTCATTCATAACAGAGCTCCAGAAATAAAACGTAACTCCATGTCAATGTTACCAGTACCCGGAACTCTGTGCCCACTTTTACCAAATTATTAAGGTGGCAATACTCAAACTTCCTGTTCTGATGCTAAATCTGCAGATACTTTCTACGTCTGCCCAAATCAGCCTTCTTTATGAAGTTGTCCTCCTCAGTGATGCCCACTGTCCCAAACCTAAAGAACCACCAATCCGCAGCAGCCATGATAATACCTCAGAAACCCCAGTCATTTGCCTAACACAACAGCCAGGAAAATATGCTAAAAGCCATTCTCTGAAAAAGATTGAAATGTTACATTAAACTTTATAAGGCACGTCAGCACAATAAACCTAGAAAAATAGGGTCCTGAGCATATCAAATCCATTAAGAGCAAAGATGGCATGCAAAACAGCAAATCTGAAAACTCACCCACAAGGGTCATTCAATCCTGATATAAACAGCGAGTCTGCCATTCAGTATCTGACTATCATCTATTCAACTCACTTAGCAGAAACACTTGGATTATGGATGAATCTCACAAATAAATATTCAATTTATGGACAGGGCTCATGAACAAATATCTGCAGAAATAAATATCGGTGTTGTCCAGTCTAAATCACAGAGTTTTAAACTCTGAAATACTACAATAAAGGATGCTTATGGTGAAGAATGTCTCTTGTATTTTTATCTGTTCATTCCAAATTATAAATTCATGCAGGGTAAGGAATGAGTGAACATAAGGCAAGGTTCAGGAGACAGCAAGCAAGGGACACATTCATGCAGGGCAAGGAGTGAGGGATGAACAAGCTCGGGATACACATATGCAGGGCAAGGAGTGAGCAGGCACAGGATCTATTGTGAGCTTCTCATCAACACCATGACGGCCATCGGATTCAATCAAATCATCAGTTCCTCCACACAGAAGGCAGGCCACACTCTGGACCTAATCTTTATCAATCAACACATCTCAAACAAAAACCTTCCCTCAACCATAGCCATCCCCTGGTCCGATCACAAGCTCATCCAGTCCGAGCTATTTCTGAAAAAACCCCCAACAGTTGCCAACCTCCCCAAGAAATACATACATTTCATCAAGCCATGCACGACTGCAGATCTTATCGAATCACTACCAGAGGCACTAAACTCTCTAAATATGAACAATGCAAACACCGCAGTCGATTCATTGATCTCAATCAATGCTGAAACAGCAAAGATCATATGCCCTACCATAAAAAAAGAAATCAATACCCCCAGCAAACCCAAGTCCCCATGGTATACACCGGAGCTGAAAAACTCTAAACGTACTCTTAGACAAACAGAAAAATCATGGAGAAGAAATCAATCTACCGAACTAAAAAACAAATACAAAACCCTTCTTCACACCTATAATGCTGACATCTACAATACCAAACGCCTCTTCTACGCAAAAAGGATCCACAACTTTCAATACAATCCCAAAACACTATTTGCCTATGTATCCGACCTAACCAGCCCCACCCACAACCCCCCCCCCCCCAAATGACAACCCGGTCAAAATCTGTGAAGATTTAGCACAATTCTTCAGCAACAAAACCACCAGCCTGATTGCAAACATCCCTAACACCTACGCAAAATCACCCGAACTACCCAACATATCCTTTCCCTCCTGGGCACATTTCGATCACATTGCCTCCACCGAAGTGGAACCAATCATACGAAGAACAAACCCCGCCACACACCACCTAGACCTCATTCCAATAAAACTCCTTAAACAAGTCTCAAACATCATCGCCAAGCCGATAGCCAACATCATTAACCTCTCCCTTTAAGAGGGCATCTTCCCAGACAGACTCAAATCTGCAATCAAATCTATCCCCAAAAAACCGAATCTAGACATCTCAGACCCTATCAACTACAGACCAATCTCCAACCTGCCCTTCATTGCCAAGATCCTGAAAAAAACTGTCAAACAGCTCTCCGAACATCTAGAACACCACAACATTCTAAACCCGGCTCAACACGGTTTCAGAAAACTCCTCAGCACAGAGACACTCCTATCCCTCACAGACTCCATTCTCAGAGGCCTGGACAAGAACACATCATACCTCCTGATACTCCTTGACATTTCCGCTGCATTTGATACTATCAACCACAACATCCTTCTAACCAGACTAAAAGAAATTGGTCTAAGTGACACCACACTTAAATGGTTTGACTCATATCTCTCCGGCAGATCCTACTCAGTAAGAATAGAATGTTGGGTTCCATATTAGGTGCTACAACCCAAGAAAGAGATCTAGGTGTCATAGTGGATAACACATTGAAATCGTCGGTTCAGTGTGCTGCGGCAGTCAAAAAAGCAAACAGAATGTTGGGAATTATTAGAAAAGGAATGATGAATAAAACGGAAAATGTCATAATGCCTCTGTATCGCTCCATGGTGAGACCGCACCTTGAATACTGTGTACAATTCTGGTCGCCGCATCTCAAAAAAGATATAATTGCGATGGAGAAGGTACAGAGAAGGGCTACCAAAATGATAAGGGGAATGGAACAACTCCCCTATGAGGAAAGACTAAAGAGGTTAGGACTTTTCAGCTTGGAGAAGAGACGACTGAGGGGGGATATGATAGAGGTGTTTAAAATCATGAGAGGTCTAGAACGGGTAGATGTGAATCGGTTATTTACTCTTTCGGATAGTAGAAGGACTAGGGGACACTCCATGAAGTTAGCATGGGGCACATTTAAAACTAATCGGAGAAAGTTCTTTTTTACTCAACGCACAATTAAACTCTGGAATTTGTTGCCAGAGAATGTGGTTCGTGCAGTTAGTATAGCTGTGTTTAAAAAAGGATTGGATAAGTTCTTGGAGGAGAAGTCCATTACCTGCTATTAAGTTCACTTAGAGAATAGCCACTGCCATTAGCAATGGTTACATGGAATAGACTTAGTTTTTGGGTACTTGCCAGGTTCTTATGGCCTGGATTGGCCACTGTTGGAAACAGGATGCTGGGCTTGATGGACCCTTGGTCTGACCCAGTATGGCATTTTCTTATGTTCTTATGTTCTTAATCATCTCTATCCAAACAAATCCCCCTACCACACGGCGTACCCCAAGGACCATCCCTCTCATACACCCTGTTTAACATCTACATGCTCCCCCTCTGCAACCTTCTTTCCAAAAAAGGCCTTATCTATTACATATATGTAGATGACGTACAGATTCTGTTCCCCCTCAAATCATCCCTCAAACACTCTAAAAACCTGGGACACCCATCTATCGGATATAACTCAACTCCTTGCTCAGCTGTCTCTCTCCCTCAACCACAAAAAAACTGAAATCCTACATATCACCAACAACGCCACCCGCAATTTCAAATATCAAAGGACAACAACCCTCCCGAACCAACAACTAACCCTTTCAGCAAAAAACCTTGGAGTCACTCTGGATACGGAAATCAACCTCAAAAAGCACAATACCACCATCAAAGACGGATTCTTCAAACTCCAGACCCTCAAAAGACTCAAACCGCTCCTCTTCCCACATGACTACAGAACCGTCCTCCAGACTTTACTCTTCTCAAAGCTTGACTACTGCAACTCCCTTCTGCTCGGCCTCCCTGCTGCCACAATCAGACTGCTGCTGTTACTACAAAAAGCAGCAGCCAGATCCCTCACTAACAGAAAGAAATCGGACCACATCACTCCCATCCTCAAGGACCTCCACTGGCTACCCATCATCTTCCAAATACAACACAAAGTCCTAACTCATCCATAAGTCACTCCACAACGACAAATTCAATTGGCTAAGCACGCCCTATGATACCACACACCGCCAAGAAACCTCTGATCCTCTAACACTGGTCTTCTCCACATCCCCACCCCAAAAGAAGCACATCTAACCATAACAAGAGAACGCACACTGTCCATAGCCAGACTCTCACTTTGGAACAACCTTCCAGCACAACTAAGATCTGAACCCTCAACACAGCTCTTCAAAAGACACCTAAAAACCTGGCTCTTCCGACAGGCCTTCCCCCAATGATCCTATCCCCCCCACCACCTCTCTTTGTAGCACCATATTCCCTTCCGACCCTTGTTACACATACTTTTCTGCTTCCATGTTACCCATATCGCATGTTGATTATGTTTATTACATTTTCGTTGTAGGAATTCAAGTCTCATTAAGTTGCATTAGGAGAGTTTCATATGAATTTATATTTTTAATTAAGTTGCTTTGTAAGAAATAAGCAAGAATTTAAGTTTCATTTTGTTGCATTGTTAGAAATAAGTACCCCCCCCCCCCCGCTTATTTCCTTTCCATTATCTGTAAACCTATGTGACATCACTGATCTAATGTCGGCATATAAAAATGTATAAATAAATAAATAAATAAATATATTCATGCAGGTCAGGGTTAGTGAGCATGGGATATGCCTGCAGAGAGCAGGACAAAGTGTGAGTGAGCATGGGATACCTCCATGCAGGGAAAAGTGAGTGAGCACGGGATATGCCTGCAGAGAGCAGGACAAAGTGTGAGTGAGCACGGGATACCTCCGTGCGGGGAAGGGTGAGTGAGCATGGGATATGCCTGCAGAGACCAGGACAAAGTGTGAGTGAGCATGGGATACCTCCATGCAGGGAAAAGTGAGTGAGCATGGGATACCTCTGTGCAGGGAAGGGTGAGTGAGCACGGGATATGCCTGCAGAGAGCAGGACAAAGTGTGAGTGAGCACGGGATACCTCCGTGCAGGGAAGGGTGAGTGAGCACGGGATACCTCCGTGCAGGGAAGGGTGAGTGAGCATGGGATATGCCTGCAGAGAGCAGGACAAAGTGTGAGTGAGCACGGGATACCTCCGTGCAGGGAAGGGTGAGTGAGCATGGGATATGCCTGCAGAGAGCAGGACAAAGTGTGAGTGAGCACGGGATACCTCTGTGCAGGGAAGGGTGAGTGAGCACGGGATACCTCCGTGCAGGGAAGGGTGAGTGAGCACGGGATACCTCTGTGCAGGGAAGGGTGAGTGAGCACGGGATACCTCTGTGCAGGGAAGGGTGAGTGAGCACGGGATCTGCCTGTGCATAGCAAGGGGTGAGGAGAGAATGAGCACAGGATTCGTGCGTGCACGGCAAGGGAAGTGAAAACAAGATATTTCTGTGAAGGGTGAGGGGCCAGAGGAGAGAGTATAAGGAATATTACTGTACAAAGAAGTATCTAACATTTCATTTTAGGATTCTCTCAAAGCCCTGAAAACTAGAGAAAGAAAGAAAGAAAAGCAGAATTCTTTGAAAGGCGTGGCTGGCAGTTTTCTAGTTTTGTAAGAACTTCTAGACAAAGGTTAACTGAGTCTTCATATCTGAGAAGGAGCTCTTCATTTAATTCTGGTATTTACGTTGTTTTCATACGGGAAAGGACCCCGAAGCCCATGAGGTCCCTTCTTTCCCTGCAGCTGGTTCTTCTTTCGCCATGCTCGGGTAATTATAGTCTTTGCAGGGCTCGCTGCATGTCCAAGATGTCAGACACAACCTTCACCATTTTGTTTTCCATATTGAACATCTGGAGGGCCATCTCCTCCGTCTTCTTCTTCCTGCTCATGAGCTGGTTAGACACTCGTAGCACAGCAACCACAGCACCTTCAACGGCTGGAAAATGATCCCTAAACTCAGAGACTTTGGGCTCATAGTCCGATAGTTTCTGCTTCAGATCTGTCGTTTTAGCAAACAAAGTATTCTGTTCTGTTTCCAGCGTCTCAGCTGCTTGACTGCCGTGCTGCAGTTGCTTCTCCACGTGAAACAGCTCATCCTCTTCCTGCCTTTTTACTGTCTGAATGTTTCTCCTTGTTCCGTCTTCCAGCTCTTTCACTCTTTCGGTCAGCGACTTCACGCCTTGCTCGGCGCTATTGATTTTGAAGGTGAGCTGGCTGTGGATGCTTTTCACTTCAGATTTTAAGGTGACAAGCGACAAGTCCACTTCGTGTTGGTACAGCCTGCCAGCGTCTTTCTCACTCTGCAGCTTCTCCCGCAGGCTCTGCAGGTCCCGTGACGTCTCCTCTTGTGCATCCTGGATGTGGTGCATGGTGTTACGGACCCGGGATACCTGCTCTTCCAGACGAGGGACTAGGGTGGCTGACGCCATGACTTCCTGCAGGTGCTCCTCAGAAGTCCCCAGCTGCAGTTATAACACAAAACAATAATGTTTGTGGGCAGGAAGTGGAAGGATGAGTCTTAAAAAGAACTTCTATCTGTTACAGCATCAACAACATGGAACACACCAAAAACCATTCCAACTGTTTCTGAGCTTTGACTGCAGAATTAAATGTGTGATTGCACCAACTTACCTACCTAAACCATCAAGTAAGGAGTGTAAGTTACGCACCTTGGCCTTTCAATGCTATCCATCAACTGTGACTGTAAATGACCTTCGACCAATGAACTGTAACGGTTACTTAAATTGTGGTTTGTAATCTGCCTTGAGGCCATTTACGGAAAAAGGTGGAATATCAAATGTCTATAAATAAGTGTGCTGTGAATGACTCTGAGGACAGAGTAGCCAGCACAGTTCTTCAGACATGCAGAGCCCACTATCAGAAGGATTTAGCTGCTAACAAAAATTCCTTTAATAACAGTTTCATGGAGCAGCTGGTTCTGGAGATGGAGTTAATTCTCTGTGGAATGTAGAACTTGGCAATAATGCTCATAGAGATCATAGAGAAGATATTAACTAAAACTACTGTAGTAATTAAATTTAAAAAGGGAAATTATGATAAAATGAGGAAAATACTCATTTTAGAGGGACACTAAAAAGAGCAGTTGTGAGGGTTGAAAGTCTGCATAGAGCAAGGAGTCTGTTTAAAAATGCCATCTTGGAAGCCCAGATAAAATGTATTACAGAAATTTAAAAAGTTTGAAAGACCTTCAAATATTTGCCTACAAAGCTAAATGGTGCTGTGAGAGATGCTATTAAAGCCAAAAAGGCATCCTTTCAAAATGAAAAGCAGGTTCTAATGAAGAATAAAGGAAAGAACATAAGCACTGGAACATTTGATGTAAAACCCATATAAGACAGGCCAAGAAAGAATCTGAGAAAAGACTTGCCAAAAAGGCAAAAACGAATAATATTTTTTTTCAAATACATCAAAACCAAGAAATATGCATGGGAAAACGAAATGAAAGTCTTTGCTTTGGTCTTCACTGCAGAGAATTCAGATACCCAAGCTGGAGCCATTCTTTGTAGAGATTATATTTTATGAATGTTAACTGTAATCCTCTTTGAACCATTATTGGGAATGTGTGGAATATAAAAAATGTACCCAGAAAACAAATCAGAAACCGATCCAAATTGCTGATGAGCGAAGAAACACGAAGTGATCGGTGTAAAGCTTTACACCGATCACTTCATGTTTCTTTGCTCATATAAAAAGTGTATAAATAAATGAAATAAACGGAGGGGGTTAGATGATTCAGAAAAACTGAAACAAATCAGTATGAATCTGGAAGAAGTGCTAGAGGAACCTGACAAACTAAATAGCAGTGAAACACCAGGACCTGATGGTATTCACCCAGAGTTTTAAAGGATCTCAAATATGAAACTGGAGACCTACTACTGGTAATGTGTATTATTCAAAAGTGCTATTGTACCTGAGAACTGGAGGATAGCTAAGGTCCTTTATTTTCAGTTTAAACCAATTTTTACCCATAAATTTCTAGATTTTTCCAAAAGTGACAATTTATTTAAACTTATTTTCACCTTAATTTTAGGATAATTAAAGAACAAATCCACATGCAGCATCTTAAGGCCTCCAGCAACTGCTGGAAGCCAGGGTGGGCCAAAGTACCTGCAGTATTTCAAGTCCCCCCACCACCCCACCAGCGAAAGCACTCGCGCCTCTATCGCCACTGATCTGGTGTTTCACGTCCCATCGCCCCCTGAACTCAAGCAGCCAATGAATCTGCTGTTTGGTTCCGCCAATGCAGCATCTAAAGCAAGGCGCACCTAGCAGAAGCACTTCCTGGCAGACTCCCTGGCCCCCCACAAAGCTGCAGAGCATGGGAACCTCAGCAAGCGAGAGAGGAGAGTCCTGGAGCTGTTGCACTGGAAGGAAAAGAAGCAGATTCTTGTTGGGGATAGAGATGCTCCAGAGTGAGTGAGTGAGAATCTACTTAATGTTGTTTTATTGTTCTGGCTTCTGTCCGCCAAAATAAACTATTTTCCTAGAAAAACGAATCACATTTTTCATCAATTTTCTCTTGTTTTTGTTCTTGTTATAATAAACCTTGATAAATTCCCAGGAAAAATTAAAAAAATAAAAACTGAAAATGAAGGTCCTTAAAGATAGCCAATGTAACTCCAATTCCACAGTAATCCAGAAAATGACACAGACCAGTGAACTTAACAAGTAAAATGAAGGAAGCTTTTATTAAGAACAAAATTACTCATTTGCACAAATACTGCATAATGGGAAAAAGCCCCAATAAATTTAGCAAAGGAAGTTATGCATTATTAATTTATTTGAATTATCTAAAGCTGGAAATAAATATGGTAAGGATGAGTCAGTCCATATATAGGGGCAGATTTTATAAATCTGCGCACAAGAGTACTTTTGTTCTTGCACCAGGCGCGAACAAGAGTACGCGGGATTTCAATAGATACGCGCGTAGCCATTAAAATCCAGGGTCGGCGCGCGCAAGGCTGCCCAAAATCGGCAGCCTGTGCGCGCTGAGCCGCGCAGCCTGCCTCCGTTCCCTCCGAGGCCGCTCCGAAATCGGAGCGGCCTCGGAGGGAACTTTCCTTCCACCCCCCTCCACCTTCCCCTACCTAACCCGCTCCCCCGGCCCTATCTAAACCTCCCCCCTACCTCTATCACGAAAGATACGCCAGCTTGAAGCAGGCGTAACTTTGCGTGCGCCGGGCCGGCTGCCGCGCTCCATGTTCTGGTCCAGGGGCTGCTGTCACGCCCCCGGGCCGGAACCACTCCCTCGGACACGCCCCCGAAACGCTGCGTCACTCCCGGCACGCCCCTCCATGCAAGCCCCGGGACTTACGCGCATCCCGGGGTTTGCATGGAGGCTCGGCGCGCACAGGGGGGTTTGGGGTAGGTTTTCGGGGGGTACACACGTACCCCCCGAAAACCTACCCCATAGTGTATCTGGATTTTCAAAAGGCATTTGGCAGTCCCTCATGAAATTAAAAAAAGTCTTGGGATATGAAGCAATGTCTTAATTATTTATTTGCTTTATTTCAAATGGCTCAAAGACAGGAAACTAAATGGTCAGTTTTCTCAAACAGTAGAATGCCCCAAGGATCTGCAATAGAGCCAGTGTTGTTTACCTTATTCATTAATGATCTGGAAAAGGGAATAATGCGATCAAATCTACAGATGACACAAAGATGTCAACATTCAAACCTAAACGTCTATATAAATTGGCCGGATAACACATATCTGGCTAATTTACATGGGATATTCAGAAGCACGGTTATGCTCCTTAATATCCCTGTCAAAATCAACCATTTAGCCAGCGACGTTATATCTTGCTAAGTTAGACCTGCTCTATGGCAGATGATCCGGAACATGGACTTCATGCCCGTATTATTCTGTTGAGGGTTGAGAACATCAGGGCCTAGTTTTTCCCTAGTTCTTTCTTTTTTTACTATCTGTCAAGCATTTAAGCAGGTGTTGCGTCCGTCAGTCTCAGACGGCTTCGACCTCTGTGCCTCACCTTTCTTCCTTCTCTCTCCTCAAGCCTTGGGAGGATGGCTGCTGCCACGTCATCATGCCGCTCTCCCCGGCGTACCTGGAACAGTGACGGCTTCGCCATGTTTCTCCTATTTATTTATTTATTATTTTTATATACCGACATTCGATCACGATATCACATTGGTTTACATTCAGGTACTGTAGGTATTTTTCTATCCCCAGAGGGCTTACAATCTAAGTTTGTACCTGAGGCAATGGAGGGTAAAGTGACTTGCCCAAGGTCACAAGGAGTGACAGCAGGACTCGAACCCTGGTCTCCTGGTTCTTAGTCCACTGCTCTAACCACTAGGCTATTCCTCCTCCCTAAGGGCCTCCCTAGGGCGCGCGCATGCCACCCACGTCTTTATCCACGTCATGGTGGTAATCTCGGCATGCTTCACTGTTGCACGTTTTCAGAAGGGGTGTCCTCCAATTTCCTATTGGAAACCACAAGTTAGGGACATTGCTGATACTGAAATGACCATGCAAAATCCGGGGCCCCTATCATGAATATCTACAAGCTGTGTAAGTTCGTACGTATGTTACTGTCTCACCAGATGCCTGAACTCTATGACTTTGTACTTTATTATTTCTTTATGGAAAGATAATTTGTTTGTATTTTGTGGAGGTGCTCCTCCTTTGTTGCCTGTATTTGTAAGCCATGACAAAAGTTTAAAATAAAGAGCTATATTAAAAAAAAAACCCCAAAAAAAAACCCCGTGAGTATCAAGCAACCTCCTGCAGGCAGTCAAGCATGTACAGCTGATAGCTGGGTCATCTTTAGTGCAGAGTAAAGAAGGCTGAGGACTAGAGCTAGAGCAGTGTAAGCAGGGCAAGTGGACAGACTGGGTGAACTAAATAGTCCTGACATGCTGACATATACTGGAACTGTGTTGGCACCCCTTTTCCTGCCTTTCCAGGAGCTATCCCCACATTATTACCTAAACTGAGCCAACAGAGAGGGTAAGAGCCAAGACTCACGCACAGAAAATGCCCACAAGACGTTATTCCCTCCCTTTGGTGTCAAAAGTAAATGCTATCACTTGACGCAGCTTAAATGTCCCAGTGAAACCCCACATTCCCCCAGGAGTACCCATGAGATGGCAGCTGCAATGCTGCATTACCTTTTCAGAGACGTCATGAAGTCTCTCTTGCACAGTACGCAATTCTGAATCTCTCATTTGAAGAACATGGAAACGTTCCACTACATCCGCACAACTGGCTGACTGCTGAAACACCAGCCTGAAATAGAAAGACGAAAACATGAAGCATGGGCGCAAACAGCAGGACAGAACCCAGGTCTAAAAGCATTCATAAAATCCACCCTAAAAGAACGCTACTTCAAACTCTAAAGAAACTAAGACGTCTCCTACATTGCAATGACTTCAGAACTGTTCTTCAGACATTAATCTTCTCCACAATCGACTACTGCAACTCCCTCCTCCTAGGCCTCCCCGCTTCTACCATTAAACCTCTACAATTACTACAGAAATGCTACAGCCAGAATACTCCCCAATACACCCAAGAAAGATCACATTACCCCCATCCTAAAGAGTCTCCACTGGCTCCCTATTTCCTCAAGAATTTGCTACAAAAGCCTCTCACTAATACACAACAAGACCCTTTACACTGAAAACATACATTGGCTACACGAATCTCCAATTCCATACGTCCAACAGAGCCACTCGAGCCGCCTATCAAGGAACCCTCCACATACCATCCCCTGAACTGACCCTCCTCGCCTCCACAGGGACACCAGCGCTTTCCATAGCGAGTCCCTTATTATGGAACCTCCGCATAGAATAAAGAAACTGAAAACATGGCTTTTCAAGCAGGCCTTCCACTAAATCCCCGTCCCTCTCGCTCGTCTTTCCTTGTGCTTAAACCTCCTTTGCAAGCTCTGCCATTTTTGTTCTTCCTCCCAACAATTGCCTCTCCCCAGACTTACCTCTCATTTTACCCACCTTCTCTTTCATGTCTTAGATGCCCTCGCCCTTAAACTTGTATAATGATACATGGATAGTGCTATCCATATTTGGACCAATTCGGTCCACTCTTCAAGGAACGCTCCACCCCCCTTCAATCAAATCCACCAGACTCCCTTCCACAAGAAGAAGAGCTCTCTCTTTTGCAGGCCCCACACTATGGAACTCCAAGCCGCCTGAACTACGAACAGAAACTTCTACCCCTAAATTTAAAAAAGAAACTGAAAACCTGGCTGTTTTTACAAGCCTTTCCTGCAAGTTCCTCCCACTGAATTGTAAATACCATGATATTACTATGTTCATCATCATGTAAATATCTACTTTATCGATCTGCTTTTGCCTCTATTATTTATCCAGCTAATCAATTTCTCATCTTTATTTTTCTCTATCTTGCCTTTTGCAAAATCTCCATAATAACGTTAAACCTTGTTTGTTCCTCAATTCCACTCCCGATCTTCTGTTACTCCTCAATGTTAACTGTAAATAACGAAATAACCTCTCCTTATACAATTAATTTTGTATCATGTTCCTTATATAAGCTTATTTAACCAATTTCTTCTTCCATGTTCCTTGTAAAGGCCTCACCTTTTCATGGTGACGCTCTCTTAGTTCCATGTAAACCGATACGATGTGCAAACGGTTATCGGTATATAAATATTACTAAATAAATAAATTTGGCAACCCCACATGCCCCCCCAACCACCCTATGTAAATTTTCAAACTCCCTATCTATGCTGCCGCCTTGCTATTCATACTTAGACAAATGTTCTCTTTCTTCTGCAAATGTGCACTATGGAAATATGTTATGTAAAGTGCAGCAGTTATGCTACTCTCTACCAATTTCTGCTATGTAAATGGTTTAATTGTATTAGCTGTACTATACCTTATAATCACAATGTTCCTTGTAAACCGAACCGATGTGCAAACGGTTATCGGTATATAAAAACCAATAAATAAATAAATAAGGTCTCTGACTCAGCAAAGCAGAACTCCAATCCCTGTGTCCCCAGGGCCTGGCCTGCACCTGTGCTGTGAAAATCAGTTTTTCAGAATGCCCAAAGAAATAGAAAGGATACCCCCTCTCAACCTTTTCCCTATTCATCAGTCCAGAAAGACAAAATCTGCCACCCTCGCTTTCACTGCACGCTTTCAGCATGCACATGACAACCTAGGGAAGTGTACACAAAAGTAGCTTTCATGTACTTCAATCTTTGCTTCCATCTCCCAAAGCTCAAACAGTGAAATTTTGGTGCAGGAGGGGCAAGCATTCTGACATCGGCAGGGTGAATGCTCTAACGGTGCAGTACATAGTATAGGAGAGTACCTGGATGAGTGGGAGGGGCTAGCATTCTGACATAGGCAGGGTGAATGCTCTAACGGTGCAGGACATAGTATAGGAGAGTACCTGGATGAGTGGGAGGGGCTAGCATTCTGACATCAGCAGGGTGAAAGCTCTAACGGTGCAGTACATGATATAGGAGAGTATCTGGATGAGTGGGAGGGGCTAGCATTCTGACATCGGCAGGGTGAAAGCTCTAACGGTGCAGTACATAGTATAGGAGAGTACCTGGATGAGTGGGAGGGGCAAGCATTCTGACATCGGCAGGGTGAATGCCCTAACGGTGCAGTACATAGTATAGGAGAGTACCTGGATGAGTGGGAGGGGCTAGCATTCTGACATCGGCAGGGTGAAAGCTCTAACGGTGCAGTACATAGTATAGGAGAGTACCTGGATGAGTAGGAGGGGCTAGCATTCTGAGCTCTGACAGTGCAGGACATAGTATAGGAGAGTACCTGGATGAATGGGAGGGGCAAGCATTCTGACATCGGCAGGGTGAAAGCTCTAACGGTGCAGGACATAGTATAGGAGAGTACCTGGATGAATGGGAGGGGCTAGCATTCTGACATCGGCAGGGTGAAAGCTCTAATGGTGCAGGACATGGTATAGGAGAGTACCTGGATGAGTAGGAGGGGCTAGCATTCTGAGCTCTGACAGTGCAGGACATAGTATAGGAGAGTACCTGGATGAATGGGAGGGGCAAGCATTCTGACATCGGCAGGGTGAAAGCTCTAACGGTGCAGGACATAGTATAGGAGAGTACCTGGATGAGTGGGAGGGGCTAGCATTCTGACAACGGCAGGGTGAAAGCTCTAACGGTGCAGGACATAGTATAGGAGAGTACCTGGATGAGTGGGAGGGGCTAGCATTCTGACATCGGCAGGGTGAAAGCTCTAACGGTGCAGGATATGGTATAGGAGAGTACCTGGATGAGTGGGAGGGGCTAGCATTCTGACATCGGCAGGGTGAAAGCTCTAACGGTGTAGGACATAGTATAGGAGAGTACCTGGATGAGTGGGAGGGGCTAGCATTCTGACATCGGCAGGGTGAAAGCTCTAACGGTGCAGGACATAGTATAGGAGAGTACCTGGATGAGTGGGAGGGGCTAGCATTCTGACATCGGCAGGGTGAAAGCTCTAACGGTGCAGGACATAGTATAGGAGAGTACCTGGATGAGTGGGAGGGGAAAGCATTCTGACATAGGCAGGGTGAATGCTCTAACGGTGCAGGACATTGTATAGGAGAGTACCTGGATGAGTGGGAGGGGCTAGCATTCTGACATCGGCAGGGTGAAAGCTCTAACGGTGCAGTACATAGTATAGGAGAGTACCTGGATGAGTGGGAGGGGCTAGCATTCTGACATAGGCAGGGTGAATGCTCTAACGGTGCAGGACATAGTATAGGAGAGTACCTGGATGAGTGGGAGGGGCTAGCATTCTGACATCAGCAGGTTGAAAGCTCTAACGGTGCAGTACATGATATAGGAGAGTATCTGGATGAGTGGGAGGGGCTAGCATTCTAACATCGGCAGGGTGAAAGCTCTAACGGTGCAGTACATGATATAGGAGAGTACCTGGATGAGTGGGAGGGGCTAGCATTCTGACATCAGCAGGGTGAAAGCTCTAACGGTGCAGTACATAGTATAGGAGAGTACCTGGATGAGTGGGAGGGGCTAGCATTCTGACATCGGCAGGGTGAATGCTCTAACGGTGCAGTACATAGTATAGGAGAGTACCTGGATGAGTGGGAGGGGCTAGCATTCTGACATCGGCAGGGTGAAAGCTCTAACGGTGCAGTACATAGTATAGGAGAGTACCTGGATGAGTAGGAGGGGCTAGCATTCTGAGCTCTGACAGTGCAGGACATAGTATAGGAGAGTACCTGGATGAATGGGAGGGGCAAGCATTCTGACATCGGCAGGGTGAAAGCTCTAACGGTGCAGGACATAGTATAGGAGAGTACCTGGATGAATGGGAGGGGCAAGCATTCTGACATCGGCAGGGTGAAAGCTCTAACGGTGCAGGACATAGTATAGGAGAGTACCTGGATGAATGGGAGGGGCTAGCATTCTGACATCGGCAGGGTGAAAGCTCTAATGGTGCAGGACATGGTATAGGAGAGTACCTGGATGAGTAGGAGGGGCTAGCATTCTGAGCTCTGACAGTGCAGGACATAGTATAGGAGAGTACCTGGATGAATGGGAGGGGCAAGCATTCTGACATCGGCAGGGTGAAAGCTCTAACGGTGCAGGACATAGTATAGGAGAGTACCTGGATGAGTGGGAGGGGCTAGCATTCTGACATCGGCAGGGTGAAAGCTCTAACGGTGCAGGACATGGTATAGGAGAGTACCTGGATGAGTGGGAGGGGCTAGCATTCTGACATCGGCAGGGTGAATGCTCTAACGGTGCAGTACATAGTATAGGAGAGTACCTGGATGAGTGGGAGGGGCTAGCATTCTGACATCGGCAGGGTGAAAGCTCTAACGGTGCAGGACATAGTATAGGAGAGTACCTGGATGAGTAGGAGGGGCTAGCATTCTGAGCTCTGACAGTGCAGGACATAGTATAGGAGAGTACCTGGATGAATGGGAGGGGCAAGCATTCTGACATCGGCAGGGTGAAAGCTCTAACGGTGCAGGACATAGTATAGGAGAGTACCTGGATGAATGGGAGGGGCTAGCATTCTGACATCGGCAGGGTGAAAGCTCTAATGGTGCAGGACATGGTATAGGAGAGTACCTGGATGAGTAGGAGGGGCTAGCATTCTGAGCTCTGACAGTGCAGGACATAGTATAGGAGAGTACCTGGATGAATGGGAGGGGCAAGCATTCTGACATCGGCAGGGTGAAAGCTCTAACGGTGCAGGACATAGTATAGGAGAGTACCTGGATGAGTGAGAGGGGCTAGCATTCTGACAACGGCAGGGTGAAAGCTCTAACGGTGCAGGACATAGTATAGGAGAGTACCTGGATGAGTGGGAGGGGCTAGCATTCTGACATCGGCAGGGTGAAAGCTCTAACGGGGCAGGACATGGTATAGGAGAGTACCTGGATGAGTGGGAGGGGCTAGCATTCTGACATCGGCAGGGTGAAAGCTCTAACGGTGCAGTACATAGTATAGGAGAGTACCTGGATGAGTGGGAGGGGCTAGCATTCTGACATCGGCAGGGTGAAAGCTCTAACGGTGCAGGACATAGTGTAGGAGAGTACCTGGATGAGTGGGAGGGGCTAGCATTCTGACATCGGCAGGGTGAAAGCTCTAACGATGCAGTACATAGTATAGGAGAGTACCTGGATGAGTGGGAGGGGCTAGCATTCTGACATCGGCAGGGTGAAAGCTCTAACGGTGCCGTACATAGTATAGGAGAGTACCTGGATGAGTGGGAGGAGCTAGCATTCTGACATCGGCAGGGTGAAAGCTCTAACGGTGCCGTACATAGTATAGGAGAGCACCTGGATGAGTGGGAGGGGCTAGCATTCTGACATCGGCAGGGTGAAAGCTCTAACGGTGCAGGACATGGTATAGGAGAGTACCTGGATGACTGGGAGGAGCTAGCATTCTGACACTGGCAGGGTGAAAGCTCTAACGGTGCAGGACATGGTATAGGAGAGTACCTGGATGAGTGGGAGGGGCTAGCATTCTGACATCGGCAGGGTGAATGCTCTAACGGTGCAGTACATAGTATAGGAGAGTACCTGGATGAGTGGGAGGGGCTAGCATTCTGACATCGGCAGGGTGAAAGCTCTAACGGTGCAGGGCATGGTATAGGAGAGTACCTGGATGAGTGGGAGGAGCTAGCATTCTGACATAGGCAGGGTGAAAGCTCTAACGGTGCAGTACATAGTATAGGAGAGTACCTGGATGAGTGGGAGGGGCTAGCATTCTGACATAGGCAGGGTGAAAGCTCTAACGGTGCAGGACATGGTATAGGAGAGTACCTGGATGAGTGGGAGGAGCTAGCATTCTAACATAGGCAGGGTGAAAGCTCTAACGGTGCAGGACATAGTATAGGAGAGTACCTGGATGAATGGGAGGGGCTAGCATTCTGACATCGGCAGGGTGAATGCTCTAACGGTGCAGGACATAGTATAGGAGAGTACCTGGATGAGTGGGAGGGGCTAGCATTCTGACATCGGCAGGGTGAAAGCTCTAACGGTGCAGGACATAGTATAGGAGAGTACCTGGATGAGTGGGAGGGGCTAGCATTCTGACATAGGCAGGGTGAAAGCTCTAACGGTGCAGGACATAGTATAGGAGAGTACCTGGATGAGTGGGAGGGGCTTGCATTCTGACATCGGCAGGGTGAAAGCTCTAACGGTGCAGTACATAGTATTCGAGAGTACCTGGATGAGTGGCAGGGGCTAGCATTCTGACATAGGCAGGGTGAAAGCTCTAACGGTGCAGGACATAGTATAGGAGAGTACCTGGATGAGTGGGAGGGGCTAGCATTCTGACACCGGCAGAGTGAAAGCTCTAACGGTGCAGGACATAGTATAGGAGAGTACCTGGATGAGTGGGAGGAGCTAGCATTCTGACATAGGCAGGGTGAATGCTCTAACGGTGCAGGACATAGTATAGGAGAGTACCTGGATGAGTGGGAGGGGCTAGCATTCTGACATCGGCAGGGTGAAAGCTCTAACGGTGCAGTACATAGTATAGGAGAGTACCTGGATGAGTGGGAGGGGCTAGCATTCTGACATCGGCAGGGTGAATGCTCTAACGGTGCAGGACATAGTATAGGAGAGTACCTGGATGAGTGGGAGGGGCTAGCATTCTGAAATCGGCAGGGTGAATGCTCTAACGGTGCAGGACATAGTATAGGAGAGTACCTGGATGAGTGGGAGGGGCTAGCAT
The DNA here is from genome assembly GCF_901001135.1 of Rhinatrema bivittatum. Classification (NCBI taxonomy): domain Eukaryota; kingdom Metazoa; phylum Chordata; class Amphibia; order Gymnophiona; family Rhinatrematidae; genus Rhinatrema; species Rhinatrema bivittatum. The sequence continues at coordinate 61,803 of NW_021820813.1, read as the reverse complement.
TCTGACATCGGCAGGGTGAATGCTCTAACGGTGCAGGACATTGTATAGGAGAGTACCTGGATGAGTGGGAGGGGCTAGCATTCTGACATCGGCAGGGTTAATGCTCTAACGGTGCAGGACATAGTATAGGAGAGTACCTGGATGAGTGGGAGGGGCTAGCATTCTGACATCGGCAGGGTGAATGCTCTAACGGTGCAGGACATAGTATAGGAGAGTACCTGGATGAGTGGGAGGGGCTAGCATTCTGACATCGGCAGGGTGAATGCTCTAACGGTGCAGGACATAGTATAGGAGAGTACCTGGATGAGTGGGAGGAGCTAGCATTCTGACATCGGCAGGGTGAATGCTCTAACGGTGCAGGACATTGTATAGGAGAGTAACTGGATGAGTGGGAGGGGCTAGCATTCTGACATCGGCAGGGTGAATGCTCTAACGGTGCAGGACATAGTATAGGAGAGTACCTGGATGAGTGGGAGGGGCAAGCATTCTGACATCAGCAGGGTGAATGCTCTAACGGTGCAGGACATAGTATAGGAGAGTACCTGGATGAGTGGGAGGGGCTAGCATTCTGACATCGGCAGGGTGAATGCTCTAACTGTGCAGGACATAGTATAGGAGAGTACCTGGATGACTGGGAGGGGCTAGCATTCTGACATCAGCAGGGTGAATGCTCTAACGGTGCAGGACATAGTATAGGAGAGTACCTGGATGAGTGGGAGGGGCTAGCATTCTGACATCAGCAGGGTGAGAGCTCTAACGGTGCAGGACATAGTATAGGAGAGTACCTGGATGAGTGGGAGGGGCTAGCATTCTGACATCGGCAGGGTGAAAGCTCTAACGGTGCAGGACATGGTATAGGAGAGTACCTGGATGAGTGGGAGGGGCTAGCATTCTGACATCGGCAGGGTTAATGCTCTAACGGTGCAGGACATAGTATAGGAGAGTACCTGGATGAGTGGGAGGGGCTAGCATTCTGACATCGGCAGGGTGAATGCTCTAACTGTGCAGGACATAGTATAGGAGAGTACCTGGATGACTGGGAGGGGCTAGCATTCTGACATCAGCAGGGTGAATGCTCTAACGGTGCAGGACATAGTATAGGAGAGTACCTGGATGAGTGGGAGGGGCTAGCATTCTGACATCAGCAGGGTGAGAGCTCTAACGGTGCAGGACATAGTATAGGAGAGTACCTGGATGAGTGGGAGGGGCTAGCATTCTGACATCGGCAGGGTGAATGCTCTAACGGTGCAGGACATAGTATAGGAGAGTACCTGGATGAGTGGGAGGGGCTAGCATTCTGACATCGGCAGGGTTAATGCTCTAACGGTGCAGGACATAGTATAGGAGAGTACCTGGATGAGTGGGAGGGGCTAGCATTCTGACATTGGCAGGGTGAAAGCTCTAACGGTGCAGGACATGGTATAGGAGAGTACCTGGATGAGTGGGAGGAGTTAGCGTGGATACTCGGTAAACCTCAGTTACTCTCTCTGTTACTGTCCTGCTAGCTGCACATGTGTTACTGCAGCTCTTAATACACAAAGGCATCAGCCCTTCACTCAATGCCCTGCGAGGGCTCCCAACGTGTCAGGGCAGGACACTGAGCCAAGAGAGCACCTGAGGAGGGTAGAGATCCCCGAGAGTTAATGCCGAGTCTCTCTTTCACTTCCTGTGTTATCTGAGCACAACTCGATGCAGAGACAAACTGAAGGGCTCTCCTATTTCACTGCATAGTAAACCTTAAGAAAAGGAGCAGAGCCAGCCTGATTCTAGTGCAGAATAAAGGAAAATTAGTTCTTACCTGATAATTTTCGTTCCTGTAGTACCACGGATCAGTCCAGACACCTGGGTTGTGACTCCGCACCAGCAGATGGAGACAGAGCAAAACTTGACGGGCTCCCTACATATAGTAAGGTGCCACCCACAGCCCCTCAGTCGAACGAACTGTCAAAGCAAACCAGTGCCCGACTAACTAACTAGAACAATTTTAAACCAATTCAAACACCCCCTGGCTGAAAACCGAAAACATCAGACCAGAGGCAAGCGGCTTTATGCCAAGAACTGGAACAATTGCAGTACAAATAACCAAACGAGCGGACTCTCTCTCTCTTCATCGTACCGAACAGACGGGCGGGAGCCTGGACTGATCCGTGGTACTACAGGAACGAAAATTATCAGGTAAGAACTAATTTTCATTTCCCTGTACGTACCCGGATCAGTCCAGACACCTGGGATGTACCAGAGCAAACTACCGAGGGTGGGAAGCAGAGAGTCCCGCTCGGAGGACACTCGCTCCAAACCCCGGCGCTTCAGACGCCTGGACATCAAGTCTGTAATGCCTAGTGAAAGTATGCAACGACTTCCACGTCGCAGCCCTACAGATCTCCTGCGTGGACACCTGAGAGACCTCGGCCCAGGACGTGGCTTGCGCCCGAGTGGAATGAGCACGAAGCCCCCCAGGTGCCACCTTGCCGTGCAGAAGATATGCGGAGCTAATGGCCTCTTTGAGCCAACGCGCAATAGTGGCCCGCGACGCAGCAGACCCCCGGCGAGGCCCGGACCAGAGAACGAACAGATGGTCAGAAACCCGGAAAGGATTCGTAACCTCCAGATACCGAAGCAGAATCCTGCGAACGTCGAGCTTCCTTAACTCTTTCATCCCCTTGTCCATCTGATCCCCGACCTCAAAACCTGGAAGGTCCACTGACTGATTTAAGTGAAACGAGGACACCACCTTAGGCAAAAAGGACGGCACAGTCCGCAGGGAAACCCCGCCCTGCGAGAATCGCAAGAACGGTTCCCGACAGGACAAGGCCTGCAACTCCGAGACCCGACGAGCAGACGTAATGGCTACTAGAAACACGGTCTTCAAAGTAAGATCTTTCAGCGTCGCCCGCTTAAGAGGCTCAAACGGTGCTGCCCCAAGCGCCGAGAGCACGCAATTCAAATTCCAAGACGGACAAGGATTCCGTACCGGAGGGCGTAAATGCTTAGCCCCGCGAAGAAAACGCACCACATCCGGATGACACGCCAAGGACACTCCGCGAACCTTACCGCGCAGACAACCAAGCGCAGCTATCTGGACCTTCAGGGTATTCCAGGCCAGCCCCTTCGAGAGGCCCTCTTGAAGAAAAGCGAGGAGTGGGAGGTGGGCGGTGGGCGTACAGGATCCACCTCATGAGTACAACACCAGTCCTCAAAAACCGTCCACACCCTCATATAGGCTAAGGACGTAGACTGTTTTCGAGCCCTCAACAAGGTAGCAATCACAGCCTCAGAGTACCCCTTAGTCCTTAAGCGCGCCCTTTCAAAAGCCATGCCGCGAGACAAAAGTGATCCGCATCCTCCAAACAGACGGGTCCTTGTCGCAGAAGAGATGCGGCCCCGTGAAACCAAAGCGGAGGCTCCGCCGCCAGCTGAATGAGGTCCGCGAACCACGGGCGCCTTGGCCACTCCGGCGCCACCAGGATCACGTCCGCCGGATGTAACTCGATTCGGCGAAGAACCTTGCCTATCAGCGGCCACGGGGGAAACACATATATCAACACGTCCGTGGGCCAGGGAAGTACTAGAGCATCGACTCCTTCTGCGCCCCGTTCCCTCCGACGGCTGAAGAACCGTGGGGCCTTTGCGTTGTGAGCGGTGGCCATCAGGTCCAGGCGTGGCGTTCCCCACCTGGCACAGATGAGGCGATACGCCATGTCTGGTAGCTCCCACTCGCCTGGATCCAGCCGATGCCGGCTGAGGAAATCCGCCTGCACGTTGTCCACACCTGCGATGTGAGACGCCGCCAAGCCGCTGAGGTGTTGCTCCGCCCAGATCATGAGCTGCCTTGCCTCCTCCGCCACTTGCTGGCTCCTCGTGCCCCCTTGACGATTGATATACGCCACCGTGGTTGCGTTGTTCGAGAGCACCCGAACCGCCTGGCCCCGTATCCACGGAAGAAACGCTTGCAGGGCCAACGACACCGCCCTTGTCTCCAAGCGGTTGATGGACCACCTTGACTGCTGGCTCGACCACTGCCCCTGGACCGAGCGGCCTCCGCAGACCGCCCCCCAGCCGAGTAGACTGGCATCCGTCGTCACTACCGTCCAGGTGGGCATGACCAGAGACACCCCGCAGGACAGATGATCTCGGGAGAGCCACCAGTGCAGACTGGCCCTGGCACAGGGCGTGAGAGGCAACGGAAGATGAAACTCCTCCGAAACCGGCTTCCAGCGGGAAAGTAACGCTGATTGTAACGGTCGCAGGTGAGCGAATGCCCAAGGAACCAGAGCGAGGGTCGACGCCATGGAACCCAAGACCCTCAGGTAATCGCAGACCAGCGGGCACCGCATGGACAAAATGTGGCGCACCTGTCGCTGGAGCTTGACCACTCTCTCCTGAGTCAGCGACACCATGGCCCTCTCGGTGTCGAACAGGGCCCCCAGATACTCCAACCGCTGCGTAGGCTGCAGATGACTCTTGGACAAGTTGACCACCCAACCGAGCGATCGCAAGAGTTGTAGGACCCTGGCAATCGCCTGCCGACACTCGGCCTCCGATTTTGCCCGGATGAGCCAATCGTCCAAGTAAGGATGCACCAGCAGCCCTTCCCTCCGGAGCTGAGCAGCCACCACCACCATCACCTTGGTGAAAGTGCGTGGAGCCGTGGCGAGGCCGAAGGGAAGAGCCCTGAACTGGTAATGGCCGCCCAGGATGCAGAATCTCAGGTACCAGTGATAAGCCGGCTGAATCCCGATGTGAAGGTTCGCCTCCGTAAGGTCCAGCGAAGCGAGGAACTCGCCCGGATGAACCGCGGCAATCACCGAGCGGATTGTCTCCATCTTGAACCGCAGCACCCGCAGGCACCGGTTGACGCCCTTTAGATCGAGAATGGGCCGAAAAGCTCCATCCTTCTTTGGGACCACGAAGTAAATGGAGTACCTTCCCTTGCCCTGCTGATCCTGCGGCACGGGAGTAATTGCGCCCAGGTCCACTAGACGCCGAAGGGTGGTCCGGACAGCGGCGCGCTTGACGAGGGCCTTGCAGGGTGAGACGAGGAACTTGTCCACCGGGAGCCGAACAAAATCTAACGCGTAACCGTCTCTTATCACAGCGAGGACCCACTGGTCGGAAGTTATTCTGGTCCATGCCTCGTAAAACAAGGTGAGCCTCGCGCCCACGTAAGGTACGAGGGCTGGGGGCAACGAGGAATGGACCCGTCTCGTTTCATTGGGACGACTTGGCCCCCGAGCCGGACGAGGGTCCACCGGTTCTGTTGAATTTCTTCCCTCGAAAGGACTGGGACCAGGAGGACGATCTAGCCGAGCCGGACCGATAGGACTGGCCCGACCCCGACGCCCTCTGCGGCCGCTGACGGCGGTTGGACCGGAACCTGTTCCTTCCAGAAAAGGACGACCGCTGCCTGGGCCTATCCTCCGGCAACTTAAAAGCCTTGTTCTCGCTCAGGAACTGCATCAGATCGTCCAGCTGCTTGCCAAACAGGAGCTTACCCTTAAATGGTAAGGACCCCAGGTGGGCCTTGGACGCTCCATCAGCAGCCCAGTTGCGAAGCCAAAGGAGACGACGCGCCGAGACCGCCGACACCATCGCTCTGGCCGATGTTCTGATTAAATCGTGCATCGCATCGGCGGTGTAGGCAATCACCGCCTCCAAGTTATCCGCCTGAGTAGCCTCCCCCGAGGAGAGGTCGGCGTTCGCTTGCAGTACTTGGGCCCACCGGAGCCCCGCTCGCAGTGCAAAAGTACTACAAATGGCTGCCCGCACTCCCAGGGCGGACACTTCGAAGATCTTCTTCAACTGCACCTCCAGCTTCCTATCTTGGATATCCCGGAGGGCCGTAGCACCCGTAACGGGGATGGTGGATCTCTTTGTAACCGCTGACACCGCCGCGTCCACCCGCGGGAGACGCAGCAGTTCCAGCGCGTCCTCTGGGAGGGGATAAAGCTTGTCCATAGCCTTACTCACCTTCAGCCCCAGTTCCGGGGTATCCCATTCCCGAAACAATATATCAGAGGCCGAGAAGTGAAAAGGGAAGGCCAGTGCAGGGCCCGCCAGGCCCAACAGCACCCGATCCATCTTGACCCCCTGCCTGGACTCCACTGGAGGAGGATCCACTCCGATCTCGTCCAGAATGGCTGGGATAAGTGGAGAAAGTTCCTCCCGACGAAACAGGCGGACGACCTTGGGGTCATCCCCCTCTGCCGCCTGCGGCCCTTTGCCGGCTCCCGGCTGGGCCTGCCCCTCGTCTTCGTGGCCCTCCTGGCCCTCAGGGGCTCCCAACAGCGCCTCCTCGTCCGAGGAGGCGGTGGACGCTGACTCCGACTCCTGCAGGTCGCCACGCGGCTGCCTCTTCTCCCGTGGCACCCCCCGGGCGTCCCGGGTCCGAGCAGCTCTCTTCCGGGGCTGGGAGTGTGCTTCCCTGCCCCCTGAAGCCTTCCCAGCCTTTATTCTTGACTTTTTATATTTCGCCAGTTTCTGCATCAAAAGGGAAAAATCCTCCGAAAACGAGCCCTCCGATCCGGAGGAGTCCTCCCCAGCACAAGGGCTCCCCGAGCCACGGGTCCCTGGGGGCTCTCCCCCCGAAACCCTGGGCTGTGGCGACAGCGCGGGAGGCTGGGCGCCATCTTGGAGCGCCCTCCTCGTGGCTTCCCGCACTATAGACAAAATGGCGTCCGTTCCCGCGCTAAGCGGGAACGGATCAAAGGTCGCGGCCTCCGAAGCTCCGGCGCGCGATGGCGAACGGGCCCCCCGCGATCGACCCCCCCGGGCGACCTCCGACGAACCCTCGCCACCTGCAACGCATCCGGAGCAGACCCCGTCCCTGGAGAGCCGCGCGCACGCAGAGCCGCACGCGCGGCAAGTCGTCCCCCTCGGCTACCAGGCTCCCCAACCAGCGCCCCCCCTCCGCGAATGATCGACCCGACCGGCGAAGGGACGGCGAAGAGGGAGAGAGAGACGGCGGCCCAAAATTAAACACGCTGTTTTTTTTTTTTGTTACTTAGCCGCTAGCCGTGGTCCTGCAGTCTTCAGCTCCAGCGGGGGTGAGTGAACCGGGCTCCCCGGTGTCACCCCCGACGCTGCTGCCCGCACAGGCCGGGTCCTCGACCCCCAGCAGCGGCCTCGACCTGGAGGGGATGGTCCTCTCAGGACCTTCCAACCCTCCTGGGAGGCTCCCCCGACGGGAGACTTCTGTCTTCTTCTTTATGTCTTCTTTCTTCTTTTTTTTTTTTTTTTTTAAACACACACTGCCCTAACAACTTAGTCTTAAATACAAATGGATCCCTGACTGACTACCCCGAGCCACAAAAACAACCAAGGATCCCCGAGACTGTGGGTGGACCTGCCCCATCTGCTGGAGACAGAGAAAGACTGAGGGGCTGTGGGTGGCACCTTACTATATGTAGGGAGCCCGTCAGGTTTTGCTCTGTCTCCATCTGCTGGTGCGGAGTCACAACCCAGGTGTCTGGACTGATCCGGGTACGTACAGGGAATTTGTTTTTAAAATGGGGGATTTAATGCATTTACAGCAGGAATTCTGTAAGAAGGGGGTGCAATGGTGGAATCTGATAATTGTATAAGGCAGGGCGGACACTGCACACTACTTTTATTTTTATTTGGGATGGGGCTGTAACGTGGGGGGATTCTTGTTCTGCATGATATTCGGATTCAGGTGTAAAATAATATTGTGGGGGAAGCTGAATCACATCACAAAGGGAATCTGTAATAATTAAAGGAGGAAGTTGCAAGCCCAGCGCATATTTTGGGGAGTGGCTGAACTTTCTATATAAGAGGAGGCAGCTCTGATCCTGCTCTGCAATTTGGGCACTGGGCTGCGATCATAGAGAGAGGTCTGTGATCTGGCTTTATTATAATTTGTTTTTGGGTGGGGGGAAGCGTTGTAAGCTCTATTGAGCTGGGGCTGTGATTTTGTATGTTTGTACAGTGCTGTGTATGTCGTGCAGCGCTATAGAAATCTTAAGGAGTAGGGAGCTCTGATTGTGGGGTACAGGTCTATTATAATGTAGGGAGAGGCTGTAACCCCAAGATACAGAGGGGGTCTATTATATGATTGCACTGTAACTTGGAGAGGGGGGCTGTGACCCTGGGGTACAGGAAAGGGTCTGTGATCTGGAAGCATTATAATTTGACTCCGGAGTACAGGGGTACCTCCTAGCACGTTTATTCCTCCCTATAACGGCAGAGATCACAGATCAGAAGCTCTGTACCTCCTAGCACGTTTATTCCTCCCTATAACGGCAGAGATCACAGATCAGAAGCTCTGTACCTCCTAGCACGTTTATTACTCCCTATAACGGCAGAGATCACAGATCAGAAGCTCTGTACCTCCTAGCACGTTTATTCCTCCCTATAACGGCAGAGATCACAGATCAGAAGCTCTGTACCTCCTAGCACGTTTATTCCTCCCTATAACGGCAGAGATCACAGATCAGAAGCTCTGTACCTCCTAGCACGTTTATTACTCCCTATAACGGCAGAGATCACAGATCAGAAGCTCTGTACCTCCTAGCACGTTTATTCCTCCCTATAACGGCAGAGATCACAGATCAGAAGCTCTGTACCTCCTAGCACGTTTATTCCTCCCTATAACGGCAGAGATCACAGATCAGAAGCTCTGTACCTCCTAGCACGTTTATTCCTCCCTATAACGGCAGAGATCACAGATCAGAAGGTCTGTACCTCCTAGCACGTTTATTACTCCCTATAACGGCAGAGATCACAGATCAGAAGCTCTGTACCTCCTAGCACGTTTATTCCTCCCTATAACGGCAGAGATCACAGATCAGAAGCTCTGTACCTCCTAGCACGTTTATTACTCCCTATAACGGCAGAGATCACAGATCAGAAGCTCTGTACCTCCTAGCACGTTTATTCCTCCCTATAACGGCAGAGATCACAGATCAGAAGCTCTGTACCTCCTAGCACGTTTATTCCTCCCTATAACGGCAGAGATCACAGATCAGAAGCTCTGTACCTCCTAGCACGTTTATTCCTCCCTATAACGGCAGAGATCACAGATCAGAAGCTCTGTACCTCCTAGCACGTTTATTCCTCCCTATAACGGCAGAGATCACAGATCAGAAGCTCTGTACCTCCTAGCACGTTTATTCCTCCCTATAACGGCAGAGATCACAGATCAGAAGGTCTGTACCTCCTAGCACGTTTATTCCTCCCTATAACGGCAGAGATCCCAGATCAGAAGGTCTGTACCTCCTAGCACGTTTATTCCTCCCTATAACGGCAGAGATCACAGATCAGAAGCTCTGTACCTCCTAGCACGTTTATTCCTCCCTATAACGGCAGAGATCACAGATCAGAAGCTCTGTACCTCCTAGCACGTTTATTACTCCCTATAACGGCAGAGATCACAGATCAGAAGCTCTGTACCTCCTAGCACGTTTATTACTCCCTATAACGGCAGAGATCACAGATCAGAAGCTCTGTACCTCCTAGCACGTTTATTCCTCCCTATAACGGCAGAGATCACAGATCAGAAGCTCTGTACCTCC
>NW_021820813.1:0-51773 GCF_901001135.1 Rhinatrema bivittatum | reverse complement strand
AGAACAATAAAACAACATTAAGTAGATTCTCTCTTACTCTCTCACTCTGGAGCATCTCTGTCCCCACATCCCCAACAAGAATCTGCTTCTTTTCCCTCCAGTGCAACAGCTCCAGGACTCTCCTCTCTCGCTTGCTGAGGTTCCCATGCTCTGCAGCTTTGTGGGGGGCCAGGGAGTCTGCCAGGAAGTGCTTCTGCTAGGTGTGCCTTGCTTTAGATGCTGCATTGGCGGAACCAAACAGCAGATTCATTGGCTGCTTGAGTTCAGGGGGCGATGGGACGAGAAACACCAGATCAGTGGCGATAGAGGCGCGAGTGCTTTTGCTGGTGGGGTGGTGGGGGGACTTGAAATACTGCAGGTACTTTGGCCCACCCTGGCTTCCAGCAGTTGCTGGAGGCCTTAAGATGCTGCATGTGGAGCTGTTCTTTAATTATCCTAAAATTAAGGTGGAAATAAGTTTAAATAAATTGTCACTTTTGGAAAAATCTAGAAATTTATGGGTAAAAATTGGTTTAAACTGAAAATAAAGGACCTTAGCTATCCTCCAGTTCTCAGATACAATAGCAGATTTGAATAATAGGTCTCCAGTTTCATATTTGAGATCCTTTAAAACTCTGGGTGAATACCATCAGGTCCTGGTGTTTCACTGCTATTTAGTTTGTCAGGTTCCTCTAGCACTTCTTCCAGATTCATACTGATTTGTTTCAGTTTTTCTGAATCATCTAACCCCCTCCGTTTATTTCATTTATTTATACATTTTTTATATGAGGAAAGAAACACAAAGCTTTACACCCATCACTTTGTGTTTCTTCGCTCATCAGCAATTTGGATCGGTTTCCGATTTGTTTTCTGGGTACATTTTTTATATTCCACACATTCCCAATAATGGTTCAAAGAGGATTACAGTTAAGTTTAATAAAATATAATCTCTACAAAGAATGGCTCCAGCTTGGGTATCTGAATTCTCTGCAGTGAAGACCAAAGCAAAGACTTTCATTTGTTTTCACATGCATATTTCTTGGTTTTGATGTATTTGAAAAAAAATATTATTTGTTTTTGCCTTTTTGGCAAGTCTTTTCTCAGATTCTTTCTTGGCCTGTCTTATATGGGTTTTACATCAAATGTTCCAGTGCTTATGTTCTTTCCTTTATTCTTCATTAGAACCTGCTTTTCATTTTGAAAGGATGCCTTTTTGGCTTTAATAGCATCTCTCACAGCACCATTTAGCTTTGTAGGCAAATATTTGAAGGTCTTTCAAACTTTTTAAATTTCTGTAATACATTTTATCTGGGCTTCCAAGATGGCATTTTTAAACAGACTCCTTGCTCTATGCAGACTTTCAACCCTCACAACTGCTCTTTTTAGTGTCCCTCTAAAATGAGTATTTTCCTCATTTTATCATAATTTCCCTTTTTAAATTTAATTACTACAGTAGTTTTACGTAATATCTTCTCTATGATCCCTATGAGCATTATTGCCAAGTTCTACATTCCAAAGAGAATTAACTCCATCTCCAGAACCAGCTGCTCCATGAAACTGTTATTAAAGGAATTTTTGTTAGCAGCTAAATCCTTCTGATAGTGGGCTCTGCATGTCTGAAGAACTGTGCTGGCTACTCTGTCCTCAGAGTCATTCACAGCACACTTATTTATAGACATTTGATATTCCACCTTTTCCCGTAAATGGCCTCAAGGCAGATTACAAACCACAATTTAAGTAACCGTTACAGTTCATTGGTCGAAGGTCATTTACAGTCACAGTTGATGGATAGCATTGAAAGGCCAAGGTGCGTAACTTACACTCCTTACTTGATGGTTTAGGTAGTTAAGTTGGTGCAATCACACATTTAATTCTGCAGTCAAAGCTCAGAAACAGTTGGCTTGGTTTTTGGTGTGTTCCATGTTGTTGATGCTGTAACAGATAAAAGTTCTTTTTAAGACTCATCCTTCCACTTCCTGCCCACAAACATTATTGTTTTGTGTTATAACTGCAGCTGGGGACTTCTGAGGAGCACCTGCAGGAAGTCATGGCGTCAGCCACCCTAGTCCCTCGTCTGGAAGAGCAGGTATCCCGGGTCCGTAACACCATGCACCACATCCAGGATGCACAAGAGAAGACGTCACGGGACCTGCAGAGCCTGCGGGAGAAGCTGCAGAGTGAGAAAGACGCTTGCAGGCTGTACCAACACGAAGTGGACTTGTCGCTTGTCACCTTAAAATCTGAAGTGAAAAGCATCCACAGCCAGCTCACCTTCAAAATCAATAGCGCCGAGCAAGGCGTGAAGTCGCTGACCGAAAGAGTGAGAGAGCTGGAAGACGGAACAAGGAGAAACATTCAGACAGTAAAACGGCAGGAAGAGGATGAGCTGTTTCACGTGGAGAAGCAACTGCAGCACAGCAGTCAAGCAGCTGAGACGCTGGAAACAGAACAGAATACTTTGTTTGCTAAAACGACAGATCTGAACCAGAAACTATCGGACTGTGAGCCCAAAGTGTCTGAGTTTAGGGATCATTTTCCAGCCGTTGAAGGTGCTGTGGTTGCTGTGCTGCGAGTGTCTAACGAGCTAATGAGCAGGAAGAAGAAGACGGAGGAGATGGCCCTCCAGATGTTCAATATGGAAAACAAAATGGTGAAGGTTGTGTCTGACATCTTGGACATGCAGCGAGCCCTGGAAAGACTATAATTACACGAGCATGGCTAAAGAAGAACCAGCTGCAGGGAAAGAAGGGACCTCATGGGCTTCGGGGTCCTTTCCCGTATGAAAACAATGTAAATACCAGAATTAAATGAAGAGCTCCTTCTCAGATATGAAGACTCAGTTAACCTTTGTCTAGAAGTTCTTACAAAACTAGAAAACTGCCAGCACGCCTTTCAAAGAATTCTGCTTTTCTTTCTTTCTCTGGTTTTCAGGGCTTTGAGAGAATCCTAAAATGAAATGTTAGATACTTCTTTGTACAGTAATATTCCTTACACTCTCTCCTCTGGCCCCTCACCCTTCACAGAAATATCTTGTTTTTACTTCCCTTGCCGTGCACACAAGAATCCTGTGCTCATTCTCTCCTCACCCCTTGCTATGCACAGACAGATCCCGTGCTCACTCACCCTTCCCTGCACAGACATATCCTGTGCTCACTCACCCTTCCCTGCATGGAGGTATCCTGTGCTCACTCACTTTTCCCTGCATGGAGGTATCCCGTGCTCACTCACACTTTGTCCTGGTCTCTGCAGGCATATCCCGTGCTCACTCACCCTTCCCTGCATGGAGGTATCCCATGCTCACTCATACTGTGTCCTGCTCTCTGCAGGCATATCCTGTGCTCACTCACTTTTCCCTGCATGGAGGTATCCCGTGCTCACTCACCCTTCCCTGCACGGAGGTATCCCGTGCGCACTCACACTTTGTCCTGTTCTCTGCAGGCATATCCCATGCTCACTCACTTTTCCCTGCATGGAGGTATCCCGTGCTCACTCACACTTTGTCCTGCTCTCTGCAGGCATATCCCGTGCTCACTCACTTTTCCCTGCATAGAGGTATCCCATGCTCACTCACACTTTGTTCTGCTCTCTGCAGGCATATCCCGTGCTCACTCACCCTTCCCTGCACAGAGGTATCCCGTGCTCACTCACACTTTGTCCTGCTCTCTGCAGGCATATCCCGTGCTCACTCACCCTTCCCTGCACAGAGGTATCCCATGCTCACTCACACTTTGTCCTGCTCTCTGCAGGCATATCCCATGCTCACTCACTTTTCCCTGCATGGAGGTATCCCATGCTCACTCACACTTTGTCCTGCTCTCTGCAGGCATATCCCGTGCTCACTCACCCTTCCCTGCACAGAAGTATCCCATGTTCTCTTTCTCCTCATCTCTCGCCCTACACAGGCATATCCCGTGCTTACTCACCCTTCCCTGCATGGAGGTATCCCATGCTCACTCACACTTTGTCCTGCTCTCTGAAGGCATATCCCGTGCTCACTCACCCTTCCCTGCACAGAGGTATCCCGTGCTCACTCACACTTTGTCCTGCTCTCTGCAGGCATATCCCGTGCTCACTCACCCTTCCCTGCATGGAGGTATCCCATGCTCACTCACCCTTCCCTGCATGGAGGTATCCCATGCTCACTCACCCTTCCCTGCACAGAGGTATCCCGTGCTCACTCACACTTTGTCCTGCTCTCTGCAGGCATATCCCGTGCTCACTCACTTTTCCCTGCATGGAGGTATCCCGTGCTCACTCACACTTTGTCCTGCTCTCTGCAGGCATATCCCATGCTCACTCACCCTTCCCTTCACAGAGGTATCCCGTGCTCACTCATACTTTGTCCTGCTCTCTGCAGGCATATCCCATGCTCACTAACCCTGACCTGCATGAATATATTTATTTATTTATTTATACATTTTTATATGCCGACATTAGATCAGTGATGTCACATAGGTTTACAGATAACGGAAAGGAAATAAGCAGGGGGGGGTACTTATTTCTAACAATGCAACAAAATGAAACTTAAATTCTTGCGTATTTCTTACAAAGCAACTTAATAAAAAATATAAATTCATATGAAACTCTTCTAATGCAACTTAATGAGACTTGAATTCCTACAACGAAAATGTAATAAACATAATCAACATGCGATATGGGTAACATGGAAGCAAGGGTCGGAAGGGAATATGGTGCTACAAAGAGAGGTGGTAGGGGGGATAGGATCATTGGGGGAAGTCCTGTCGGAAGAGCCAGGTTTTTAGGTGTCTTTTGAAGAGCTGTGTTGAGGGTTCAGATCTTAGTTGTGCTGGAAGGTTGTTCCAAAGTGAGGGTCTGGCTATGGACAGTGTGCGTTCTCTTGTTATGGTTAGATGTGCTTCTTTTGGGGTGGGGATGTGGAGAAGACCAGTGTTAGAGGATCAGAGGTTTCTTGGCGGTGTGTGGTATCGTAGGGGCGTGCTTAGCCAATTGAATTTGACGTTGTGGAGTGACTTATGGATGAGTGATAGGACTTTGTGTTGTATTTGAAAGATGATAGGTAGCCAGTGGAGGTCCTTGAGGATGGGAGTGATGTGGTCCGATTTCTTTCTGTTAGTGAGGGATCTGGATGCTGCTTTTTGTAGTAACAGCAGCAGTCTGATTGTGGCAGCAGGGAGGCTGAGCAGAAGGGAGTTGCAGTAGTCAAGCTTTGAGAAGAGTAAGGTCTGTAGGACGGTTCTGTAGTCGTGTGGGAAGAGGAGCGGTTTGAGTCTTTTGAGGGTCTGGAGTTTGAAGAATCCGTCTTTGATGATAGTGTTGATGTGCTTTTTGAGGTTGATTTCCGTATCCAGAGTGACTCCAAGGTTTCTTGCTGAAAGGGTTAGTTGTTGGTTCGGGAGGGTTGTTGTGCTTTGATGTTTGAGATTGCGGGTGGCATTGTTAGTAATATGTAGGATTTCAGTTTTTTTGTGGTTGAGGAAGAGAGACAGCTGAGTGAGGAGTTGAGTTATATCCGATAGATGGGTGTACCAGGTTTTTAGAGTGTTTGAGGGATGATTTGAGGGGGAACAGAATCTGTACGTCATCTACATATATGTAATAGATAAGGCCTTTTTTGGAAAGAAGGTTGCAGAGGGGGGGAGCATGTAGATGTTAAACAGGGTGTATGAGAGGGATGGTCCTTGGGGTACGCTGTGTGGTAGGGGGATTTGTTTGGATAGAGATGATTCTATTCTTACTGAGTAGGATCTGCCGGAGAGATATGAGTCAAACCATTTTAGTGTGGTGTCACTTAGACCAATTTCTTTTAGTCTGGTTAGAAGGATGTTGTGGTTGATAGTATCGAATGCAGTGGAAATGTCAAGGAGTATCAGGAGGTATGATGTGTTCTTGTCCAGGCCTCTGAGAATGGAGTCTGTGAGGGATAGGAGTGTCTCTGTGCTGAGGAGTTTTCTGAAACCGTGTTGAGCCGGGTTTAGAATGTTGTGGTGTTCTAGATGTTCGGAGAGCTGTTTGTTGACAGTTTTTTCCAGGATCTTGGCAATGAAGGGCAGGTTGGAGATTGGTCTGTAGTTGACAGGGTCTGAGATGTCTAGATTCGTTTTTTTGGGGATAGGTTTGATGATTGCAGATTTGAGTCTGTCTGGGAAGATGCCCTGTTAAAGGGAGAGGTTAATGATGTTGGCTATCGGCTTGGCGATGATGTTTGAGACTTGTTTATGGAGTTTTATTGGAATGAGGTCAAGGGGGTGTGTGGCGGGGTTTGTTCTTCGTATGATTGGTTCCACTTCGGTGGAAGCAATGTGATCGAAATGTGCCCAGGAGGGAATGGATATGTTGGGTAGTTCAGGTGATTTTGTGTAGGTGTTAGGGATGTTTGCAATCAGGCTGGTGGTTTTGTTGCTGAAGAATTGCGCTAAATCTTCGCAGATTTTGACCGGGTTGTCATTTGTGGGGGGGCTGGTTAGGTCGGATACATAGGCGAATAGTGTTTTAGGATTGTATTGAAAGTTGTGGATCCTTTTTGTGTAGAAGAGACGTTTGGTATTGTAGATGTCAGTGTTATAGGTGTGAAGAAGGGTTTTGTATTTGTTTTTTAATTCGGTAGATTGATTTCTTCTCCATGATTTTTCTGTTTGTCTAAGAGTACGTTTAGAGTTTTTCAGCTCCGGTGTATACCATGGGGACTTGGGTTTGCTGGGGGTATTGATTTCTTTTTTTATGGTAGGGCATATGATCTTTGCTGTTTCAGCATTGATTGAGATCCATGAATCGACTGCAGTGTTTGCATCGTTCATATTTAGAGAGTTTAGTGCCTCTGGTAGTGATTCGATGAGATCTGCAGACGTGCATGGCTTGGTGAAATGTATGTATTTCTTGGGGAGGTTGGCAACTGTTGGGGGGTTTTTCAGAAATAGCTCGGACTGGATGAGCTTGTGATCGGACCAGGGGATGGCTGTGGTTGAGGGAGGGTTTTTGTTTGAGATGTGTTGATTGATAAAGATTAGGTCCAGGGTGTGGCCTGCCTTCTGTGTGGAGGAATTGATGATTTGATTGAATCCGATGGCCGTCATGGTGTTGATGAGAAGCTCACAATAGATCCTGTGCCTGCTCACTCCTTGCCCTGAATCTGTGTATCCCGAGCTTGTTCATCCCTCACCTCTTGCCCTGCATGAATGTGTCCCTTGCTTGCTGTCTCCTGAACCTTGCCTTATGTTCACTCATTCCTTACCCTGCATGAATTTATAATTTGGAATGAACAGATAAAAATACAAGAGACATTCTCCCCAGATTCTTCACCATAAGCATCCTTTATTGTAGTATTTCAGAGTTGTCCACTCTAAATCACAGAGTTTTTAACACAGATATTTACTTCTGCAGATATTTGTTCATGAGCCCTGTCCATAAATTGAATATTTATTTGTGAGCTTCATCCATAATCCAAGTGTTTCTGCTAAGTGAGTTGAATAGATGATAGTCAGATACTGAATGGCAGACTCGCTGTTTATATCAGGATTGAATGACCCTTGTGGGTGAGTTTTCAGATTTGCTGTTTTGCATGCCATCTTTGCTCTTAATGGATTTGATATGCTCAGGACCCTATTTTTCTAGGTTTATTGTGCTGACGTGCCTTATAAAGTTTAATGTAACATTTCAATCTTTTTCAGAGAATGGCTTTTAGCATATTTTCCTGGCTGTTGTGTTAGGCAAATGACTGGGGTTTCTGAGGTATTATCATGGCTGCTGCGGATTGGTGGTTCTTTAGGTTTGGGACAGTGGGCATCACTGAGGAGGACAACTTCATAAAGAAGGCTGATTTGGGCAGACGTAGAAAGTATCTGCAGATTTAGCATCAGAACAGGAAGTTTGAGTATTGCCACCTTAATCATTTGGTAAAAGTGGGCACAGAGTTCCGGGTATTGGTAACATTGACATGGAGTTACGTTTTATTTCTGGAGATTGATTTGCTTACTTATTTTATTTGTATTGCACTTTCTTATGCATTTCAGGCACTGGAAGTATTTCCTCTATCCCCATTTGTACCCGAGGCAATGAGAGTGAAGGCACCTGCCCAAGGTCTCAAGGCGTGGCAGCGGGATTTGAACCCTGGTTTTGCAGCTCACTAGCCTACACTTCCACTCCATTAGATTCTCTAATCAAATGCATAAGGACTTCATGACTAAATTAATTGGATTTGGGGATGGAGCTTAACTCTGCCTAGTTCCTCTTTGGGTGAAAAACTTAGTGGATTGGTGCCCATTAGCTGTAATCTGAGGTTTATCTATATAAAAGCCTTTTATCCAAGGGGAAAAAATACTGAGGAAACCTAACTTATACAGAACTGAAAAAGGAGGCCCCACAATAATCCGTCACATGTCTTGTTGGCATTGAGAGATATGAGAATGCCTAGGAAGCGACTGATGCTTCTTTGATAATCTGCAACCATTGGGTATTAAAGGTGCTAGTCACGGATAATATTTGGCTTAATTGGTGGATAACTAAGTAGAGCTAGAAGTGATTACATTCAGAATACAGTTATAGTCCATAAACCAAGTTTGACCACCCATCTCTGGAGCAAGCCGTATACTTTAGAGAGAGAACGATTAACTATCGTCTTTGTGCTCTATGAAAGATCCAGGCTGATGTTGTGTGAAGGTTCGTGGAATGCCGTCGGATTGTAACTTTTTTCTGAGGGCAGGTATACTTGTACTCATTTCCCTGATGTGTGTGATTTGAAATACTTATTTTTACTTCGCTACATTTTCGGTACCTACTGCAACACTGCAGATTCTGTTTGACCTGGCGCAGCCTTCATTCCCCTCCACCATGACGCTGTTCTGTTTATATTATTTCCCCAGAAACGAAGTCCATTGTGAGGTTGCTGTATATATCTGCCACCTTGCTTGTGAAGACATGCTTCCTTATATTATCTCTGTTTCAACCTCTTTCCAACCTCCTAGTGTGACCTCTTGGTCTAGAACTCGTTCAGGAGCAGCATCAGGAAACATTTTTCACATAAATGATAGTGAATGCATGGAATTCCCTTGTGGGGCAGATGGTGAGGACAAGAATGGTAATGAAATTCAGAAGGGTATGGGACAAACACAAAGGCTCCCTAGTGGCTAGAAGCAGGAGTGGCCAACTCTGGTCCTCGAGAGCCATAAACATCATAAGAACATAAGAACATGCCATACTGGGTCAGACCAAGAGTCCATCAAGCCCAGCATCCTGTTTCCAAGAAGCTGCTCTCCTCAGGGTGTCATCCTCAGGAATTCTTTTCTCCATAGGCTAATAATCATTGAACTGCTGGGGGTAAGTCAATTATGCAGTATCCAGAAGTTTAATTAATATAGCTCACACTACAGCAGTCTTCTGAAATACCTTCGGATTCCAGCGTGGCAAAGGGGTTATCACTCTAATTTAATTCCATAGTTTTTTTACTGCTCTGGGCTGCAGCCAGTAGCAGTTTTCACCCTCCTTCGTCTCAGGAGAGTAACGGAAACGACATTTGTAGCTCTCCAAACAGCTTTTACATTAGGCACTCACTGGAGTACCTCCACCCTTGGTAGTCTCAGACTGGTTGACTACCATCCACCTGCAGCTATTAGTAGGAAAAAACAATAAAGCTATTTTAGCCTCTAGCTACAGGAGGTAGGAACACAAAGCTTGATCATTACACTTCTAAACTTGTAGGGCTGCTGGCTCCTCAATATACTCCATCTCCCCCACACAAACCTCTAAAGGATTGTCAGGTAATTGAATCTCCGTGCTCTGTTTCACGTTTGCCCATCTTTCAGTCCTGAAAATGTCTCATCTCCTTCCTCCTCCCAAGGCCAGCTCTCCTCTCTCCCTAACCTGATTAAAACCACCTGATGGCGATAGTGTAGTTAAGACAAACATGAATGGAAGTGGAGGAAGATGGTGGATTTCCTCTTGTTTGCAGTGGTCTGAGAAGTAGCTTCTTTAATACATTATGGGCAATTTCAAAGGTAAGATGTGAGTCTTCCCAAGCCTACCTGCCACAGCACTCCTTCAGCACCATTGACCACTTTGTGCAAAGTGTAAACTCACGACAAGAAAAAGTCTCCAGTGCTGAGCCATTGGGACGCTCATTTGGGGAAGGTTCTCTTATGGCCTCCTAGGCCTGTGAAGCATCTTTAAGCCCAGAGGAGTAGAGAACTGACCTTGGATGGGAAAGGTCCATCTCTAGTAATGTCACCACGTCGACCACACTGGCAGTACACTCAGAGACTCCTGAAGTGAGAGATGCGGCCTTGATGGATTCGTCAGGGAGCTGTCCCGGCTTTTCAGTCTTTGGATTTGGTAGGTCAGACTTCTTTTTCTCTTGAACGAGCTTTGGTCTTTTCCCTGGAAAATATATTGTTCGCTCTAGAGGACCTGGGAAGAGAGATTTCTGCTCAAATGTTGCAACAAACTTCTGTGATTAATAACTCTACTGGTCATTTAATACTAGTGAAAAGGTAGAAGCTACTGAGAAAATGGTGGTCATGGAACAGAAGGTATCCCAATTACAGGCTAATGTTGTTGCGCTGATTAAAAATAACACTGTAATACAGTGGAAAAGTGAAAACATTGAAAATCTTCTTAAATCTAAGTATTTAAGGTTGATAAATTTTCCAGAAATTGATCTGATGTCTCCAAAGGAGATCTTCAAAAATATATGTTGGAAATATTACAAATTCTTAAGAACAAAAGAAATTGCCTTGCTGGGTCAGACCACGGGTCCATCAAGCCCAGCATCCTGTTTCCAACAGAGGCCAAACCAGGCCAAAGGAACCTGGCAATTACTCAAACACCAAGAAGATCCCATGCTACTGATGCAATTAATAGCAATGGCTATTCCCTAAGTATAATTGATTAATAGCCATTAATGGACTTCTCCTCCAAGAACTTATCCAAACCTTTTTGAACCCAGCTACTCTAACCACATCCTCTGGCAACAAATTCCAGAGCTTAATTGTGCATTGAGTGAAAAAGAATTTCCTCCGATTAGTCTTAAATGTGCTACTTGCTAACTTCATGGAATGCCCCCTAGTCCTTCTATTATCCAAAAGTGTAAATAACCGATTCACATCTACTCGTTCAAGACCTCTCATGATCTTAAAGACCTCTATCATATCCCCCCTCAGTCCTCTCTTCTCCAAGCTGAACAGCCCTAACCTCTTTAGTCTTTCCTCATAGGGGAGCTGTTCCATCCCCTTTATCATTTTGGTTGCCCTTCTCTGTACCTTCTCCATCGCAATTATATCTTTTTTGAGATGCGGCGACCAGAATTGTTCACAGTATTCAAGGTGCAGTCTCACCATGGAGCGATACAGAGGCATTATGACATTTTCCGTTTTATTAACCATTCCCTTCCTAATAATTCCCAACATTCTGTTTGCTTTTCTGACTGCTGCACACACTGAGCCGACGATTTTAAAGTATTATCCACTATGATGCCTAGATCTTTTTCCTGGGTGGTAGCTCCTAATATGGAACCTAACATTGTGTAACTACAGCAAGGGTTATTTTTCCCTATATGCATCACCTTGCACTTATCCACATTAAATTTCATCTGCCATTTGGATGCCCAATCTTCCAGTCTTCTGGAAAAGCTTCTTCCTATATGTAAAGCTTTCTATCCATCTTGTCCTAAATCAGGAGGAGATCGTGAACAATCTGGTGGAGTGGAGCAAGCTATACCTGAAAATTAGAATTTGACTAATTTTTTGGAATCCTCTGGGAAATATCAGTACAAAAGACAGCAGTGGTAGTGCAATTAGTATTGGAACCTGGTAGAGAATTAATTATGAAGCTTTTCTTCAGACATAGAGAACTGGTTTTTTTATTACATATAAGGATTTACCCAGATGTTTCCATAGCTACTCCAAGAAGGCGGAGGCAGTTTTTATTGCTGATGTTTTTCCTTAAATATCCTGAAAGATATTTGCTTAAATATCCTGAAAGATATTTGCTTAAATATCGTAATGCTAAATATGTTTTGTTTGAGCCATCTCAGTTTAATTTCTTTTTGAATACTCAAGCTCTACCCCAACCGATTCTCTGCCCAATGAAGCTTAGACCTCTAATATGTAATTCTTGTTGGCTTTAGAGGAATGTTCCTCTTTTCTTTTGTGTATTAATTTAATTCCTATAATTTTGACTGCAGTGGAGCCCCATATTGTGGAGTTTAATACCTTGATGTTTGAATATTATTTTGTTATGGTACCATTCCTATCAAGTTTGTTTATTTTATTTATCTGATTATTAAATTCCACTTTTTGGCATCTGTTCTTGTATCTGAATATATTTAAATTCAATAATCAAAGAATAAAAAACCAAACACCTGATGGCAGTGCTTAGTGCTTACCTCTCTCCCCCTGCCTGTCGTTCAGGTGCTCTAGGGCCACCTCCCAAGGCCGCCTGGGAAATGTATTCTCCACTAGTAGTTCTGTCCCCTTAGAAAAATCCTTAAAGGGTTCGTCCTCCTTAAAGCACCTTCATGGTTTACCCTTCTGCTTTTTGGGGGCCAGCTGTGATGAGCACCATGGCATTTCCTCACAATATACAAGAGAGAGATTTCCATACCATGGAGGCAATGCATGCAAATCTATCTCATGCATCTTTATTGTCAATATTCTGAAAACCTGGCCTGTTTGTGTCTCTCGAGGACAAGAAATAGGGTAACGCTATTAACTGTAGGTGTAATGTTGCTTCATGGAGGATTCTCCCTTGCAGAAACTGATCCTACCATTAACAGAAGGTAAGGGGTTAACCTGCAAGGAACAGCAGTTACTACCCTAACCAGACAGGATGAACCATTTGTGTCTTTATCTGCCATCATTTACTATATTACTAAATCTGCCATTGTACCTGAGAACTGGAGGGTAAAATATTTATAATTCAATTATTTTTTTACTATTTATTAAGTTTTATATAAACATAATAACAAGAACAAACAATGCACTGTACGAGAATCACAAAAAAGCAAGTGAGAAGATTTGGCTCACAAACAAGAAATCATATTTAGTTCAGAGTATATATGGGTCTCGTCATTATTGCAACCTCATACATTTAGACATGCAAAGGTAATTCTCTCCAATTCCAATATGGGTCCCAGATCTGATTATAGTTGTCCACTCTGTTCTGGAGCGTATAGCTTAATTGTTCTAATACAGCGATCTCAGTTAGTTTAATCTCCCAGCAACTTCGAGAAGGAGTTGTTTTCCATTGGTGGGTAATCGTTAAGCGAGCTGCATGCAACAAATGGCCAACCAATTTCTGGGGTCCTCTCACTTCCCATCTGTTAGCATCTTACAAATAGTGGAGATACAGACACCGTAGCCCAGAAGTTTTGCACCTCAGCACATTTCCACCTCCCTCCCGCAACCTTTCCAACACATAGGACTGGTGGGGCTAAAGCTTAAATAAAATGTCGGGGTACGATGAAAACGATGTATTAATTTATACAACACTTCATATTCTTTATTATAAATAGATATGTTCCTAGCAGCTTTCCAATCCCCGACTTCCAATTGGAGCCCCAAATCAGCATTCCACTGTCGTAGAATCCGGTTAGCTGTAGTAGCCTTTTCAAGATCAGAGCGAATGGATATATACAGAACTGAGATGAGACGTCTGGTCTGGGCTCTACAGCTAAGCACACCTTCCACCTCCTCACAATCACTCACCACTTCATAATCCAGTGAGTGATTTACGATGTCTCTTCGTAAATAAAAATAGAGGCCCCTGGTAGAATCTGGAATTTGAAATTCCTTCGCCAAATCCGTAAAAGCGTTAAGGTGGCCCTCTTCAATTAACTGCCCCAAGAATTGAAAGCCTTGCCTTTCCCATTGCTCTATATCTGGGGAAAAGGTGTGCTTAGATAAATCCGGATTTTGAGACAGGGGAGTCGTATATGACCACTGTGTGGCTAATGCCGGAATTTTGGATTTGAGAGATCGCCACACTCACAAAGTATGAGCGGTGATGGGATGTCCCTGCATACATTGTCTATATGTATTAGATGTGGCATATGCAAAAGAGAACTTAAACTGCAGCCTTAAGCCCCTCCCCCCCCACCCCCCCGTTCCAGAGAAAGCCAGGCCTCTGGAGGGTCTATACCCAGCCAAACCCATATGCAAGCTAGACGAAAATAATGCAAATTTTAAAAAATAGCTCCAGAGGTGACTCAGAAAACTACCGACCAGTGAACCTCACATTGATGTTGGGCAAAATGATAGGAACTGTTATTCTCAACAGACTTATTGAGCATAAAATAGACATGGCTTAAATGGTCATTTTTCTCAGTGGAGAAAGGTAACATAGAAGTGACATCAGAAAAGGACCTAATGGTCCATCCAGTCTGCCCAGCAAGCTCCCATGGTTATCAGTTACTCATACTTATCAGTTACTCAGACTGCCAAGATAGGGGCTCTTGTTGGTTACAGTTTGAGTCCAATTTCCTTTCACCCCCTGCTGCTAAAGCAGAGAGCAAAGTTGGAGTTGTTTCAGAAGTGTAGCATCAGGCATTTTGGTTAAGGGTAGTAACCGCTGCATCAAGCAAGTTACCCCCAAGCTTATTTGTTTTCCTAGACTGTACAGTTCAATGTCCTTGTTAGTTGTTGTCTGAATCAAATTCCTCTTTTCCCCCTGCCGTTGAAGCAGCAAGCAATGATGGAGTTGCATCAACAGTATGAAGACATTATTTGTTAAGGGTAGTATCTGCCACACCAGCAAGTTACCCCCATGCCTCTTACTTCATTCCCCTCCCCCTTGCCTTTAGGGATTTACAGTGTTTATCCCATGCCCTTTTGAAATCTTTCACCGTTTTTCTCTTTACCACCTCCTCCGGAAGGGCATTCCAGGCGTCCACCACCCTCTCCATGAAGAAATATTTCCTGACATTGTTTCTGAGTCGTTCTCCCTGGAGTTTTATTTTGTGACCCCCTAGTTCTATTGGTTTCTTTCCAATGGAAGAGGTTTGTTGTTGATCGTGCATCATTAAAACCTTTCAAATATCTGAAGGTCTGTATCATATCCCCTCTGCTCCTCCTCTCCTCCAGGATATACATATTTCTGGATCCAGGTTGTTCTTTTTGAGGATTGGTTTGATGACAGCAGATTTGAGGCATTTGGGGTAGTAGCCTTCGGTCAATGATAAATTGACGATTTTGGTGATGGTTTTGAGGGAGGTTATTGGGATGGTGTCCAATGGATGGTTGGCTGGGTTCATTTTGTTTATAATAGTTTTAATTTCAAGAGCGGAGGAGATGTCAAAGTTTGACCAGGATGAAGTTATCATGCTGTTGAGTTTGTTGTTCTGGTTGTTGTTGGTTATGTTGGATTGGATGAGATGAGCTATTTTGTTGAAGAAGTCCGCAGAGTCGTCAAGGATATGTATGCTGCAGTGTGGGTCTGGGGGTGCATTGCTTGTTTCATATTGTGTCCTAGGCAACAAAAAACAGTAAAATGGGGATCTCAGCTGGGAGGATCCCTGTTTTTCATTTCCTTTTCCCCTTTTTCAGTACTTCTTTTGAGGTGGCGGTAAATGGCTAGTCGACATATGCGCCTGCTCTTATGGAATATTTGTGGTATAAATTCTCCAATTAAAAGAACGAAAATTCTCACCCTTCTTAAAAAGAAATCAGCGGATCTGGTCTTCCTACAGGAAATGCATCTTTTTGATGCGGAGCACCAGAAGCTCTGCCCCGACGTCTCGATGAGGAGGCGGCGGCGAGCCCCGCGGACGGGGTAAGGGCCCTCCACCGGGGCGGCCGTTCCCCACCCTCTGCCCCACGCAACCAGATGGCCAGGGGGGCGGGCGAGGAACCAGATGGCCGGGGGGGGGGGGGGGGCGGGTCGAAAGGCCCGGCGCAGCACGCTGCACGGCGAAAAGCAAAAGAGCGTCAGAGTGGGGGGAGGGGGAGGGCTTAATCTTCTTCGAGGCATAGCGGGGCGGGGGCTTAATGCTCAAATATCCTGGCGGTCGGTGCAGCCGGCGTAGCGGGGTTCGAAAAAGGTCGGGATGGGTTCCAGGAGGAGAGGTCCGTTCACTCCGTTCAGCCGGGCTCGGTGGACCCTGGGTCTGAGCCGGTTTGCGAAAACCGTCTTTTATTCTGGCCTCCCCCTGCGCCGATCCGTTACGCGGATAACCGTGTTAATGTGACTCGGTTATTTACAATTTCGAATGATAGAAGGACTAGGGGGCTTTCCATGAAGTTAGCAAGTAACACATTTAAGACTAATCGGAGAAAATTCTTTCGGATAGTAGAGAGTAGAAAGACTAGGGGGCACTCCATGAAGTTAGCATGGGGGCACGTTTAAAACTAATCGGAGAAAGTTCTTTTTCACTCAACGCACAATAAAGCTCTGGAATTTGTTGCCAGAGGATGTGGTTCGTGCAGTTAGTGTAGCTGGGTTCAAAAAAGGTTTGCATAAGTTCTTGGAGGAGAAGTCCATTAATGGCTATTAATCAATTATTCTTAGGGAATAGCCACTGCTATTAATTGCATCAGTAGCATGGGTTCTCCTTAGTGTTTGGGTAATGGCCAGGTTCTTGTGGCCTGGTTTTGGCCTCTGTTGGAAACAGGATGCCGGGCTTGATGGACCCTTGGTCTGACCCAGCATGGCAAATTTCTTATATGTTTTGCTTCTGCTACTAGCAAGTCAGCCGAGGTCGCTATTTTGATTCACAGTCGTTTGCCTATATCCATTAAACAAGAAATCAAAGACCCTAAGTGTCGATATATTATATTAATAGCAGAGATTTTGCACAACACGATAGTGCTGTGTAATCTTTATGCCCCTAACAATCCAAGTATAGCATTTTCCAAACTATTCATGATCAATTAGTACCTTATCAGAATCACCCTCTTATAGTAGGTGGTGATTTCAACACTATTAAAAATCCCCAATTAGATAGGGGAGGGGCTGCGGGCCTGGGCAGAAGTCACTGGGGTAAACCGTTTTCATTTTTAGAGCATGAACTAGATCTGGTGGATGCGTGGCATGTTTTAAACCCTACGACTAGAGACTTTACCCATCTCTCACGGGCTCACGCCACACATTCCCAGTTGGACTATATATTGCTGAGTATTAGTTTGTTCTCTAAGCTCACAGAGGCGGGAATAGATGACATTGTTCTTTCAGATCACACTCCAATTTGGGTGGAGTTGACTTGGCCAGGTGGGCCTCCCAGGCTGATAGATGGAGATTTCCGTACTATCTAGAGGGAGACATGGGTTTTCGGGAACAACATCTGGTTAAATGGATGGAATATGCCTCCCACAATGCACCACACGTGGGCGTATCGGTGCTCTTTTGGTTATACTTCCAAAGTGGTTTTAAGGGGGGAGATCATTTCATATATGGCACAGAGGAAGAAAATGCTAGACAAACGAATTCTTACCTTGAGTTCTCAACGCCGTAGTACCAAACAGAAACTCCTACATGATAGTTCTCCTACCCATAAGGGAGCTCTACCTCTCAGTGCAAAATGCTCTTAATTCTCTTACATCAAAGAGCAAAGAAAAGTGTGTTATATTATCCAGCATAAGCTATTTCAGATGGGGAATAAATCGGGTAGAATAATGACTAATTTGATTAGAGCGCACCGAATATCCCACTATTTGGCTGCACATAAATCCCCAATGGGACGATTAGTGACGGATATCCCCCACATCTAGCAGGTTTTCAAGGATTATTACGCAAACCTTTATACTGCTGAATCCCCAAATATGGAAGGCTGTTATAACTTTTGCAAAAAGATAGCGATGCCTCAAGTCACATCTGACCAACAAGCCCAGCTCAATCAGCCAATCTCTGAGGCTGAGACCAGGCGAGTTATCTGGTAAGCGAAACATTATAAAGCGCCGGGCCCAGATGGCTTTATGGCCGAATATTATAAAACATTGACTGACGTCTTGGTAAGCCCGCTCACTAATAATTTTAACGCCTTGATCAGGGCTTTTACCCAGGGCAAAGTAATGAAGCGTATATAACATTGATTCCCAAACCGGGGAAAGATCCCCAGTCTCCTGCGGCTTATTGACCCATCTCCCTGTTAAACGTAGACCAGAAACTTTTGACCAAGATTTTGGCTGACAGACTGGTCCACGTTTTGCCCTCCTTGATTAGATCGGATCAAGTTGGATTTGTGCAAAAGCGATATTCATCCAGCAATATCAAGAGAGTACTGGTTGCCATGGCGCTTTGTCAGCAGGTTAAAGAGCCATATCTGGCCATAAGTTTTGATGCGGAAAAGGCCTTTGATAGGGTGGAGTGGTGTTATCTGTTTCATATTCTAGAAGCGATAAATATTACTGGCCGATTTCAGAGAGCGATTCATCTCTTCTATCACAACCCTATGGCGCGAATAGTGGTTAATCAGTCTCAATCTGAAAGTTTCCCCATTTATCGAGGAACCAGACAGGGGTGCCCCCATCCCTCTTGCTATTCTTACTACAATTAGAACCCCTTCTATTGTCTATCCAAGAGCACTGGCAAGTTAGGGGGGTCTGTTTTCAAACACAGACTTTCAAATATGTGGCTTTTGCCGATGATGTCCTGTTGTTTTTTTTAACTAATCCCAAGTCCTCTCTACCGAATTTGTTGTCCCTTTTCCATGAGTTCGGCCTTTTCTCGGGCTTTCGCCTGAATCACGACAAGTCTGAGGCGCTAGTAGACCCAGATGTGCTGCGTGACAGATGGGAGGGTCTTTTCCCCTGCTTTGGGCTCAAGGGCACCTGCGCTACTTGGGGGTTTACCTGTCTACTGAGCTGTCCCAATTATATGATTCAAATGTCCCTCCCTTAGTGGCCTCCACTCTAGTCAGGCTGCGTAAATGGCAATCTCTACCATTATCACTAGGGGGTCACATACATTTATTTAAGATGGTTATTTTACCCCAATGGCTGTATGTCTTTCAGAATTTAGTACTTCGCCTTAAGGTTAAAGATCATAAACAGTTAGAGGGAGGGAAGCAAAGTTTTTTTTGGAAAGGGAAAAAATCCAGGATAGCACTTTCCCGGATGCAAAGTAAATGGGGGTCTGAGTGTTCCTGATTTGCACCTGTACAACTTAGCCAGTAACTTAAGAGGGGTGAGGGAATGGTTGCTGGGTGAAGGGTATTATATTAACTTGGAGGTTGAGCGCACAGTTCTTGGCTCCAGTGACTTGCGCTTCGTCTTGCAGACTTCGTGAGCTAAACTGAGCCTGCCTGAACTCTTGGCGGGTTTGGTGTCTCCGGTGCAATATGCCTGGTCCCAGTTCCTGAAATTGTTGCGGTTACCACAAGGATGTGCTTATCTTTTGCCTCTGCAAGGCAATTTAGATTTTTCACCAGGTTCCTCTTCCACCGTTTTTAAAGACTGGGCAACACGGGGAATTACTCAAATAGGTCATGTTTTTAGATGCTACAGGACAACTCATTACTCCCCAACAGATGTCTCAACTTTATGACCTGCAACATCTCTCTGTGCTTGCTTATTTGCAGTTCTCCCATTATGTCAAGTCCTTGCCGAAAGCCAGCCTTCTGCCCAGTGGCTTCCGGGTTGTAGCTGACTTTTTTCTGCTGGAGCAAGTAAAAATACTGTCGCTCTCGCATTATTATCAAAAATTGAGGACTGCAACTTACAAGACTCCGTGTTTGGCCCTAGCTGAACGCTGGAATGGAGAAGGCATATTCCGAGTAACGGATGTTCAATTACATGCCTGCTTTCGACGTATTGCACAGGTTTCCTTGAACTCCTATTATCGAGAAATGCAATATAAATTTCTTTGGCGGGCGTTCGTCTCTACACTGGTGGCATTCCACTCTACTTTGCTACTGGCGGCAACTTGTGGGAAGTGCAATCAGGCAATCTGTACCCATTCACATGTGTTTTGGGGCTGTTTGATTATTCAAAAATTTTGGAGGCGTGTTGTATCTTATTTAGCTAACCTGCTGGGTGTTTCTTTGTCTGTGTCCCCCCTTTTGATACTTTTTGAATGTCTTCCTCTGCTACGTATCCGACAAAAGGGACCCCGTCAGCTATTTATGAAAGCTTGTTTTGTAGGGAAGAAACTGATACTCCTTCAATGGAAGGAGGCGACAGGCCCATCCTTCTGGGCTTGGAGGAACCATTTTCATCATTTGATGCAGATGGAACAGATGACAGCTTGAACCTCACCTAAGTTACGTCGCACGTTCCTCCAAATCTGGGACCCGTACTTACAGACTTTACCACATAAAGCACGCAGCTGGATTTTGAATGACTAAAATTCCTTATCCACCGGTCGGTACTGGGACCCTTTATTGATGTGCCCAAGTATCCGTATCGCAGTCTGCACTGGTCGGTATTAATTGGGAGGGGGGATGGGGGGTAAGGGATGGGGGCTCGGTTGGGATGTTCGCTATTTTATTTGTTATTAGATATTGCTTCGAGATGTTGAATGCTGAAGAAACACTGTGTTCAATGTGATGTATTGTATATTTGATGCTAACTTGGAAAAGCAATAAAAATTGTTTAACAAAAAAGAATAAGGCACCAGATGGGATGCTTCGACATTTCTTATTGCTGCTGTGCACAGCTATCTCCAGTAATTTCTGTCTTTAATGATGATAGAAATGTCTCCTGCTACTTGCACTCCCAAGTTACTGCTGAGAGGAATGCAGCTGGTGTTTATGATGTTACCTTCTTCTGAAGGTGTAAATAAATATGTGGATAAGGGCAAGCCAGTCAATATAGTACATCTCAGGGGTCGACACACCAGGATATCCACAATAAATAGGCAGGAGTGAGATTTATTTATTTATCTTAAAATCTTATACACCACAAAATCCAGAAATGTCTTACAACATCACATACATAAAATATCTAATAACAGCTTAACAATACATACAAAATTAATATATAAAAAAAAATATTTTAAACACAAAAAGCTTCATTAAACAATATTGCCTTAATCTGTCATCTGAATTCCTTACTGTTCTTCTCTTTTCTCAGCTGCTCTGGCAACAAATTCACATAATAGGTGCAATAAAATAAAAAAACCCTACACCTGGTCTGTTCAAATAAACAACATTCAGGCCCATACAGTAAACTGCGCGGGAGAGCGGCGCTCCAAGGCGAGCCCAAACACCTCTCCTGGGTGCGCAATTCTGTATTTAAATTAGGGGCCATGCTAATAAGGAGGCGCTAGGGTCACTAGCGCGTCCCTAGCACCTTATTGGCAGAAGCGGCGGCTGTCAGCTGATGCTTAATTTTACCAGCTTCGGTTGTCGAACCCGCTAACAGCCACGGGTTCGGAACACGGACGCCGGCAAAATTGAGCGTCCGTCTTCCAACCCGCGGGCCGCAGCCAGATTTTGTTTTTAAGATTTTTTATTTTTTTTTATTTTTGGGGCCTCCGACTTAATATCGCTATGATATTAAGTTGGGTTTTTAGATATCGCTATGATATTAATATCGCTATGATATTAAGTTTCTTATTAATATTAATTATTACTATGATATTAATATTATTAATATTATTATTATTAATATTAATTATTATAATAATTTTATAATAATAAATAATAATTATGTATTAATTATAATTATAATAATAATTATTTATAATATAATTATTATAAATAATTATTATAATAATATTAATATTAATAACATTATTAATATCATAGCGATATTAATATCACTATGATATTAATATCGCTATGATATCAAGTTTCCCGGACTCCAGCTAATGTCCTTCAACTGCAAGCTCTATAACACAACCAGCTCATTTAACTCTTCGTTGTAAATATTTAAAATGCTATTAACCTTTTCTTTCTCCTTCCTCTCCCAGTTTAAGCATCCCTGTTTTTTGTAACTGCTTTCTTCCGCACTACAGTTCCAGTTTGGTTTTTCTTTCTGTGCACCACTGTTTTAATGTAAACCAGCATGATGTGATTTTATCATGAATGCCGTATATAAAAACCTTAAATAAATAAATAAGTTGGGTTTTTAGATATCACTATGATATTAATATCGCTATGATGTTAAGTTGGGTTTTTAGATATCACTATGATATTAAGTTGGGTTTTTAGATATCACCTTTGAGAAAGTTGCAAGGTCTTGCAAGCCTATTGGACTATAACACTTGTTACATTAACTACATACAGCTGCTTAGCCGCAGATGATGTGTAGACCGAACGGTTAATGTCTAACAGATTGAACACGTTGACAGGCTTGCTGATGCGGTGTCTATAAAAGCTATATGCTTTTTCTATATTTAGTATATATTAGTTCCGAGCTACGTTATCAATGCAAGAGGTGCCTTTTGTTCTTTATTTATCCAAAATTTCATCTGCCATTTGGATGCGCAATTTTCCAGTGTCACAAGGTCTTCCTGCAGTTTATCACAATCTGCTTGTGATTTAACTACTCTGAACAATTTTGTATCATCTGCAAATTTGATTACCTCACTTGTTGTATTTCTTTCCAGATCATTTATAAATATATTGAAAAGTAAGGGTCCCAATACAGATCCCTGAGGCACTCCACTGTCCACTCCCTTCCACTGAGAAAATTGTCCATTTAATCCTACTCTCTGTTTCCTGACTTTTAACCAGTTTGTAATCCACGAAAGGACATCGCCATCTATCCCATGACTTTTTACTTTTCCTAGAAGCCTCTCATGAGGGACTTTGTCAAACACCTTCTGAAAATCCAAGTTTACTATATCTACAGGTTCATCTTTATCCACATGTTTATTAACTCCTTCAAAAAAGTGAAGCGGATTTGTGAGGCAAGACTTGCCCTGGGTAAAGCCATGCTGACTTTGTTCCATTAAACCATGTCTTTCTATATGTTCTGTGGTTTTGATGTTTAGAACACTTTCCACTATTTTCCCTGGCACTGAAGTCAGGCTAACCGGTCTGTAGTTTCCCGGATCGCCCCTGGAGCCCTTTATTTTTTTTTTATTTTTTATTTATTCAGTATTCAATTTTACAATCAAGAAAATTATCACTTGATATAGAGTTTTGAAGTCTATGATCACATCAAGAAGAAATTATACAACTTTGTCTTAACAGAAAAGAAAAACAGATCAACAACTTCAAATTAAGTCCTAAAAAAAAAGAAAAAGCCAAATTAAATTATATAATATAGAATGGTATAATAGTGAGGAACCAATTATTTACTATTAGCTAAGCCTTCTTTAATCTGGTGGAAAACATAACCTTGTAATGCAGACGTTTATATTCCAGGCTCTATATATCTCTTTTCCCCCTATTCTGTTCTCTTTCTTCTTTCTTTTTATCTTAAAATTGGGCGAGTTGAGAGGGTATGAAGAACAAGTATTTTGTACCAAACATCGACAGGGAAATTGTAATTGAAATGTTACCCCCCATTGTAAAGCTAAGGGCCTAAGGAGTAGAAATTGCTTTCTTTTCTTATGTGTAGTCTTTGAGACAGGGGAAATCCTTATTGGCATACTTAAGAAAGTCTGCATTCTATTTTTAAAGAATAAATTTAGGACCCAATCCCTGTCGGGCTCTAATGTAAACGTAACTATCATGATGGCTGGTTTGGCCAGCAGTGAATCTGATGTCCCAAGCATTTCAGATATGTTTAATCTAGAAACTATTTCTGCTTGATCTCCCTTAACCTCTCCGCTCACTTCTCTTACAATATCATTTTTCTGATCTTTATAAGGTATGGAAATTACCCTAGTAACTGATGGTATATTCTCTTCTGGTATTTTCAAGATTTCTCTCAAATATCTTTTGTACATCTCTTTGGGGGAAATAAGCGGTAATTGTGGGAAATTTATGAAACGCAAGTTTCTCCCTTTTAAGATGTTGTCTATATTTTTTAATTTAACCTGTAAATTCAGATTATCTTTAACTAAAATATCTTGTACATTTTTACTGGATTCCACATAATTTTTATTACCCATGAAAACCTTCTCCGGTATGGGTACCTCCCCAACATCCTCTTCAGTAGACACCGAAGCAAAGAAATCGTTTAATCTTTCCGCGATGGCCTTATCTTCTCTAAGTGCCCCTTTAACCCCTCGATCATCTAACGGTCCAACTGACTCCCTCACAGGCTTTCTGCTTCGGATATATTTTAAAAAGTTTTTACTGTGAGTTTTTGCCTCTACGACCAACTTCTTTTCAAATTCTCTTCTAGCCTGTCTTATCAATGTTTTACATTTAATTTGCCAACTTTTATGCTTTATCCTATTTTCTTCTGTTGGATCCATCTTCCAATTTTTGAATGAAGATCTTTTGGCTAAAATAGCTTCTTTCATGTGGTATTCATACACCCATAAAGAGAACAAAAATTCTCTCAGCTCTGGAAAAAATGTCAGTGGATATAGTTTTTTTTGTTTTTTACAAGAAACTCATTTGGATGACATTGAGCATAGGAAGCTTCATAGATGGAGGGTGGGAAAGGTGAAATTCTTCTCCGCTAATACTAGATCTGCAGGGGTGGCAATTCTTATTCTTAAAAATTTACTATTAATAATAAAAAAAGAAATTAAAGATCCACAAGGACGGTATGTGATTTTATTAGGAGAACTGTACCAGAAACCGATAGTTTTATACAATGTGTATACCCCAAACCAGTATGACCACTCCTTTTAAAAATTTTTTTTTACAAATTTAGTACATTTATTGGTTCCTAATTTGGAGGATTATTTAATAATAATAGGAGGAGACTTAATTTTGTGCAAGACCCCACTCTCGATAAGCCTCATCCGACATCAAATACCAGGGCTTCCAGAGGAAAGGGCATTTCATATTTAAACTCTGAATTACACTTTATTGACATCTGGAGAACCTTCCACCCGTTGGAGAAAGATTATACTCATCTATCTAGGGCACATGCCACATTCCTCAGAATAGATTATCTTCTAACTTCCAGGAGTACCCTATCTAGAGTGGAGCGTACTGGGATTGACGAGATAAAAATTTCAGACCATGCACCAATATGGATGAGCTTACGGGAAGTTGGAGAAAAGGCCCATGGTACATTTTGGAAATGTCCATACTATCTAGCCACTGATTCCCATTTCCAAGACTATTTAAAAGAAAAATGGGTGGAAAATGCGGAGTATAATGCTTCACATTCTGTTGATCCAGTGTTGTTTTGGCAGATGGCCAAAGCCGTTTTGAGAGGCGGCAACATTTCATTTATAATAAGAAAAGAGATATGGATAAGCTTATACTAGATTTAGAAATTATGTTACCACAAAAGAAAATTGATTGCTGAGAATACTAGGGCCCATAAAGAAGTTTGTTTCAGTACAAGTATCGCTGAATACACTTTTGCATCAAAGAGCCAAAAAGAGTATTCTCTGTTATAAATATAAACTATATCAGCATAGTAATAAGGCTGGTAAACTGCTAGTGAGGCTTGTTCAATCGGCTTCAGGCCCCCGTTTCATATCTGCTTGAAAAGATACAGTGGACGATATGGTTCTCTAATAAGGCAATATTAAATATTTTCAGAGATTTTTAAAAAAACCTGTATACATCAGAAGGCTTTGATATCGCTAAATTTAATCACTTTTTACAGAAACTGAATCTTCAGACTTTTGGTGAGCAACAATTGGCTAAGCTAAATTGACCAATCAGTGTTGAGGAAATTTTAGTGGGAATTCAGACGGCAAAATTGTTGAAATCTCCAGGCCCCGACGGATCTTGGCTGAGCAGGTGACGCCTGTTCTTCATAAGGCCTATGCCATCCTGATAGATAAAGGATGTTAGTAAAGCAGTGATTACAGTTATCCCAAAGCCAGGGAAAGACCCGGCCTTGACATCCTCATGCCTCCTAATTTCTTTGTTGAACTTTGATCAAAGATTGATCGTTAAGATGATGGCAGATAGGTTGCATTGATTTTACTACATTTTATTAATCGGGGCAGGTGGGATTTGTGAGAAGGTGGTCTGTAACCAATATCCAGAGGATTCGCACTGCTATCGCTAATTGTCAAAATAGTAAAACTCCTTTTATGGAAGTCAGCTTTGATGCTGAGAGAGTTTGCCTCCTGGAAGATCTGAAACTGGAGGGACTATTTCACAAAGTGGTTCATGTATTATATAATGTTCCTGTGGCAATGGTGAATATTCTTCTGTCTTCCCCATACAGAGCGGCACTAGACAAGGGGGCCCTTTGTCACCGCTGTTATTTCTTTTGACTTTAGAACCTTTACTGAATTCTATACAAAATGAACAAGAGTGGAAAGGGCTACATATTGGTTCAGGGGTTTTCAAATATGCCGCATGTGCGGATGATTATTTTAGTATTCCTATGTCAGCCGGAAACCTCACTCCCGCTTCTTTTTGAAGAATTTGGAGAATTCTCAGGTCTTCGGCTGAGACAAATCTGAGGTATTGTCATATCCTGACTCGGTTCAAAGAAACTGGGTGGGGGAATTTCAACTAAAGTGGGCATCTGGCTCCTTTAAATACTTGGGAGTTGACTTGATCTTAGATTAGGGAAAAATCTATTCATTAAATATATCTCCTCTTTCAATAACTAGGGAAAAATTATTAACATGGCAACAATTACCTCTTTCTTTAACTGGCCATGTCAATCTTTTCAAAATGATATTTCCAAAATGGTTGTATACAGTTCAGACTTTACCCTTTAGATTATTACCAAAGGCACTTAAAACAGTATGGGGTAGATTTTAAAAGGTTGCGCGCGGGCATACATGTGCGCTCGCTACCCAGCGCACATGTACGCCCAATTTATTTAACATGCGCGCGCAAGGGGGTGCACAATTGTGCACCTTGCGCGCGCCAAGCCGCACTGCCTTCCCCCGTTTCCTTCCCCCTAGCCTGACATTCCCACCCCTTCCCCTAACCTTTCTCCCCCTAGCCCTACTCTAACTCCCCCTGACCTTTATTTTACCTTTTGTGCCTGCCAGCCAATTGCCGGCACACAATCCCCGGCACGGTGGCAAATATGGCCGCTCTGCCAGGAGCCTGACCCCGCCCCCGGACCGACCTGCCCAAGCCTCGCCCCTTAAGTAAAGCCCTGGGACTTACACGCGTCCCGGGGCTTTACGCGCGTCACCGGGCCTTTTGAATATAGGCCCGGCGCGCGTAACCTTATGAAAATCCGGCCCTATGTATCTTCCTTGCAGAGAGATCATCTTGATGAGACCAAGATCAGGCTTATTGGTGATTTTTTCCATATAGAGCATGACAAGCTGTCTCTGAGGATACATAAAGGAATATGTAAATTGGATCAAGAAATATGGATATATTTTCTATGGGAAAAGTGGCGTAGGGAGAGTAAATTTTGTCTATCCGAACATGCTTTAAAATTGTTTTAAAAGTCTGAAAACAGATTCGGTGAATGTGCACTTGAGGAAGTTACAATTCAAATTCTTGCAGAGAGAGTATATCTCGCGATCCTTGGCCTTTAAATCTGGCATGAGCATTGTGATGGTCATTTAAAGGGCCACTCCACGTCCGTAAAGCTGTCATTGCCCAGAGTGTAGGAAACACTAAGTTTGATTATAAAAGTCTGCCCCAGAGTCCTAGCTTACCCTGGCTGGAGACCCTTGATCATCACAGTAACTGCATCCTTTTCCAGTGGAAGGCAAAAATCCATTGTCTTAATAGCTGAACATAATTAGGTGCAGACCAAAAATACCCAACATCCACTCCAGCAATAGACTTAATCAAATAAAAGATCTATCCCCAGAATCGAGCATTCCCACCATATGTAATAAAAGGAACCTATCTCTCTAACACTTATCCACATGCAGATATAATTTATGTAATTTCTCTGGTGTAAGATACAATCTCAAAAAAACCTTGTCATCATTTTCCATCATCAAGGCTGATAATTGAACTTTTCCCGACATTTAAAAAAGCAGGATACCATTCTGACTCTGTTTGTACCTAAGGCAGCCTCCCATGCTTTAAAATGGTTGGGTTTTTCCTGTAATTTTTCATGAAACAATGAGTAAATGTTAGAAATAATCCACTGTGTTGCAAATACCTCAAAAAAGGTTTTACACTACCCTGGTTCAGAAAATGTTCACTTTTAGGTCGATTTTCATAAGGCCATGCGCGTAAAAAGCAGGGGTTATGCGGGTGCCGGACCTTGTGCGCACTGCGTGCATTTTAGAATGGGCCTGGCCACGTGTGTAACCCCGGGCCGGGCCCTGGAAAAGGGGCGGGACAGCGCGCAGATTACTTCTGCTCAGGGGGAGTGCTAAGTCATCTAACAACAAAAAGGTAAGAAGTTAGGAAGGGGTTAGGGGTCAGGGAGGAGAGGGGAAAGGGTAGAAAGGTTAGGTAGGGGTATAGGGACGTCCCCTCCTTAATTGGAGCAGACTGGGAGAGAACTGGGAAAGCCCTGGTCCCATCGCTGTGCGTGGGTTTTGAAAATTCCCCCCCCCCCCCCCCACGGAGGAGGCCATGCGTGGATATCATATTTTATAACGCGTCTTATAAAACAGCCGCGACCATGTGCTCGCTCCTTTGAAAATCGACCCCTTTGTGTATATGAGTAGTGATCTCTATCAGTCAAACCAAACTCTTCCTGCAAGACCTCAACTGACAGCATTTCTCCTCCTCCACTGTTTTCCCAATAGACACAGATGGGAGAAAATCCTTAATGAGTTCCTTTATTTATTTATTTATTTATTTGAGGTTTCTTCTATACCGATAGCCGTTTGCACATCGTATCGGTTTACATACAACTAATAACTTATGGGCAAAGCCCCTTACAAAGAACATTTGAACAATGTGGAAAACAAAACAAATATACAGAAGATATAATTGTAATAAATAGAACTATACAATAAAATACAAGAGATATATATGTATGTGGGAACAGGGAGTATAAGAGTTACCTTAGGCAACTATATTCATAAAGATATCTTAAGGAGAACACTTATGCTGAAGGGGTCATGATACTATCAATACAATAACTTTAAAACTATAACACATTGTCGTTAGAAAGGTGTAAAAGCAGTGTGGAGCTGAATAATTTAGAGATTCAAATGGTGGGAAGGGGAAAACAAAATAATGGAGATAAGGGGGTGGAAGAGAGAGAAAGAGGGTGAGGAAAAGGTACAATGGAGGGCATATAGAGGGTAGGAGAGAGGGAGGATCATGAGCTATACAGGGGTGTCAAGGGTTATGCGGGTAGCAGAAAGGGCTTAGGGGGGTGAGAATCAGATAAGAGGGTTAGCTTAACGATATCGAGTTGTAGGATATCGTGTTGTAGGGTCTTCCTCTTTGGGAGGGGGGAGCATGTGGGTAGGCCTGTAAGAACAACCATGTTTTTAGTT
The DNA here is from genome assembly GCF_901001135.1 of Rhinatrema bivittatum. Taxonomy (NCBI): domain Eukaryota; kingdom Metazoa; phylum Chordata; class Amphibia; order Gymnophiona; family Rhinatrematidae; genus Rhinatrema; species Rhinatrema bivittatum. Next base: position 22,520 of record NW_021820813.1, on the reverse strand, counting down.
TTTTTTTTTAAGTTAGGGGTTGAGTTAGGGAAATCCAAGAAGATTTTGCACAAGCGATGGAACGTCCTATTCAACTTGTGAATTGTGACTCAGAAATAAAGTGATACCTACTTTCCTGTACAGAAGTTCCTTGCTAAAAATATTTTCTGGTCATTTCAGCCTTGACTAGGCAGACTGATCTGTTACGCAGCAAGATCTTTGACCACGTTTGTGTGCTAATGTTTTCTCTCTTGCTCTGCAGTGTGGGAAGTATCGGGAAACGACGGAGCATTTGCAGGACCTTCAGATAATGAGTCGGATAAATCGCCTGCAGCAGAGCGTTTCCCACATAGAGAAGTGGTCGGACAGGATCGCAGCAGAAAGAACGCGACTGCAGAGAAACACGAAGGCCGTTTCCCAAACTGCTACCGACATTGAACGGAGGATCACATCCAGCACCAAGGAGGCGTCTTTGAAAGTCACAGCGGTGAAAACTGATGTGCGACGCATCTCTGGCCTGCAGGTGGATGCAAAGGTGGTGGCAGATTCTGTGCAGGATCTGGAGATGAGGTTGGAGGCGATGGAGAAAAAGACCGTGCAGAGTATTGGAGACATGCTTGCAGGTAGCATCGAGCACGTCAAGCAGCTCAAGAGCTCTGTGCTAAGGAATGAGAACAGACTGGATCTGATGAAGGAAAAGTTAGCAGAGCTACAAAGCCATTTCAACAAACACACCACACAATTCTTGGATCTGGAACGTGATCGCATGAAGCTTCTAAAAACTGTGACTTTTGCAAATGACCTAAAGCCCACAGTATACAATCTGAAAAGGGACTTTTCTCTTGGGGAGCCCATGATAAATGATCTTGCACTGAGAATTGGGAAACTGGCTGTGGGCTTGTTGCAGAGAGAGGAAGAAATAGTTTCATTGAATAAAAAAATTGCCAATCTGACTGCAGTTGTGAGTGACATAAAAGTTGAGAAGCATGAAGTGAGCAACATTTCAGATTAATTCATGTCTTATGAAGAATTCTGTATTTTAGCTTTGAGGATTGAATTCTATCTTGGATACGGTTGTATTTTTCTTTCATTGCAAACAATGATTGTTTTCATAGTATCAAAAGTCAGTAATATGTTTCATGAACACATTCACACACATTTTGAGTTGTTTTCAAACCACTCCTGCCATTCCCAGGATCCATTTTACTTTTGAGTTTGGACAGCTTCATGAAGATTTTTATGAACTAATCGGAGAAAATTATTTTTCACTCAACGCACAATTAAGCTCTGGAATTTGTTGCCAGAGGATGTGGTTAGAGCAGTTAGTATAGCTGTGTTTAAAAAAGGTTTGGATAAGTTCTTGGAGGAGAAGTCCATTAACGGCTATTAATCAAGTTTACTTAGGGAATAGCCTCTGCTATTACTGGCATCATTAGCATGGGATCTTCTTGGTGTTTGGGTAATTGCCAGGTTCTTATGGCCTGGATTGGCCTCTGTTGGAAACAGGATGCTAGGCTTGATGGACCCTTGGTCTGAAGCAGTATGCAATTTCTTATGTTCTTAACTAAAAATACTTATTTGAGTCATTGAAGTTGTCTGTTCCATAACTGATAATTATATTAAAAAGGATATTCCAATCTGCTCTACCTTGGAGGCTCGGTGGAACAAAGATGGGGACTTTGTTGTTACCCCTTTTATTCTGAGAATTTGTTTCAGGCGTATAGCCAGGATCTCTAACAACATGTATTATAGGGAGCTGCAATTCAAATTTCTCTGCCGCGCCTACGTATCACCTCAGGTGGCCCACCAACAAAATATAACCCTATCCGCAATGTGTAACCGCTGTAACACTGCTATTGGTACTCTCTCACATGTGTTTTGGTCCTGCCCATCCATATACCGCTTTTGGCGGAAAGTGGCGGATTATATGGCAGATGTATTGGATGTGGCCTTCCCAGTGTCCCCACTGTGGATTTTGTTTGGCTGTATCTCCCCTATTCGGATTAGGGATCTTGGCTCTCGCTTATTATTGCAAAAAGCTTGCTTAGTAGGAAAAAAAATGATTCTTTCTGTGTGGCGTTCTGAGGACCCACCCTCTTTTTGGGCCTGGAGGAACAGCTTCCACGCCATGATGAATATGGAACACTTGGCATCCCGAGAAGGACTACGCAGGCGCCGCTTTTTCCTGGAGGTGTGGGATCCTTATCTGCAACGACTCCCCCATCGAGCTCGGAGTCTAGTACTTAATGATTAAGCACTTGTGTTCTTGGTCATTCTTGGTTGTCTCACAGACCTTTCTTTTGTACTCTTATTATGTGTTTGATACTATTTCTTTCATATCTTGCACACGGAGCCAGGGAATGGGGGGAGGGGGAATTTAGGGCGGGGGGTTGACAGCATAAAGGATTGGCTTGTAAATACTTATCCACCTGTAGTTTGCTTGTTTTGAGGTTGGGTTAAGGAACCAGCCCTCCTCACTGTTGTGTTTGCTGTGAAAATCAATAAAAATTGTTTGTACTAAAAAGGATATTCCATCAATTTTAGCTGTCATTAACAAACCACATTTAGCAAATTAAGGGAAAAAACCTACAGAATTTCAACTAGTTGTCTCCCACATAGAAAGTTCCTTCTTGACCCAAAAAGAAGTTGAATGACCTCCGTCCTCATTGGTTTAATTTATAAATCTCAGCTGGAAGCAGATTCAAACATTCACCAACATGCAACGCGACCCAAGCTTTCCCTCTGAATGAATGCAAATCAGTGCTCTTCTCATCTCAGTTTCTCGCTGCTTGTTTGTGCCAGAGTTGTGAATTTGAAAAGGCTCTTGGACAGCTCATGATAAATCTGTTGAAAACACTTGCAGGTGATCAGGTTTTCCCGTCATCTCATTTTTCTATGGAGACAGTGAACCCTCATAGGTTATTCCCTTCTATAACGCAGAGCTCTAGTAACTTACGTTGAGACAGTCACACCTCATAAGTTACTCCCTTCTATAACGCAGAGCTCTAGTAACTTACATTGAGACAGTCACACCTCATAGGTTACTCCCTTCTATAACGCAGAGCTCTAGTAACTTACGTTGAGACAGTCACACCTCATAGGTTACTCCCTTCTGTAACGCAGAGCTCTAGTAACTTACATTGAGACAGTCACACCTCATAGGTTACTCCCTTCTGTAACGCAGAGCTCTAGTAACTTACGTTGAGACAGTCACACCTCATAGGTTACTCCCTTCTATAACGCAGAGCTCTAGTAACTTACGTTGAGACAGTCACACCTCATAGGTTACTCCCTTCTTTACTGCAGAGCTCTAGTAACTTACGTTGAGACAGTCACACCTCATAGGTTACTCCCTTCTATAACGCAGAGCTCTAGTAACTTCCGTTGAGACTGTTACGCTCTTCTATAATGCAGAGCTCTAGTAACTTATTTATTTATTTATTTAACATTTTTTTATATACCAACATTCGTTCGGAACATCACATCTGTTTCCACAGAAGGTAATGCAGCTAACATAGCTTTACAAAGAACAGTTTTAAAACAGTATTAAACAATTAAAACAAAAATAGTTAATATGGGCTAAGGGAAAACATAGCAAATACAGGGCCTCATTTTCCATTATCGCAGTGGTAACGCATTGTTACCGCGTGCGATAAAAATCGGGGGCGTGGCCCATGCAAATAGGTGTTTTTTCGTGGTTCGCGAATGTTTCGCCGCACGCGCTACTATCGCGGGCGGCGAAACGGGTTCGCGTGCGGCGAAACGGATTCGCGTGCGGCGAAACAAATATCGCAGTACGTGATGAAAAGTTCAAAATAATATCGCGTACCGCGCCGTTGCCGCGGTACGCGATACAAAATGAAACCAAATACCGCGTCACGCGATAATGTGTCTGGTATAAAACCTGACTTCCTGCCCCTCCTCCTTTGAGGGTTTGGAAGGAGTGTTGGATAGAGAAGGTAGGTGTTGGTGGTATAGAGAAGTGGTTTAGAGAATTGAATACTGAGTGCGCTGTCCTGTGTTTCTGTTATAATTTGTTTCCCTTTACCTTGTGTCTTTTGTAATCTGTGTTTGAGTGCAAGTTTGTTAGTCAACTGTTTGTCCATCTGTGTGGAGGAGGGGGAGGAGGAGGAGGAGGAGTGTGTTGTTGGTGGTGAGGAGGAGAGAGGAGTGTGTTGGTGGTGGTGGTGGTGAGGAGGAGGAGAGAGGAGTATGTTGGTGGTGGTGGTGGTGAGGAGGAGGAGAGAGGAGGTGTTGTGGTGGTGGTGGTGGTGAGGAGGAGGAGAGAGGAGTGTGGTGGTGGTGTTGGTGGTGGTGAGGAGGAGAGAGGAGGATGGAGCGTGAGAGGAGTGGCAGGAGAGGAGAGAAGAGGGGTGTTGAGAGTAGGGGGAGGGGGAGGGAGGAGGAGGAGGAGGGACGTAGGGGACTGAGGAGTAGGAGCAGGGACAGGGACAGGGGTAGTGGGAGAGATAGGCAGGAGGGAAGAGATAGGAGGGAGGGGGAGGGGGATGGGGTGAGGCAGGATAGGATGGCGGGAAGAGGTAGGGCTAGACAGGCAGGGCAGAGGGGAAGGGAGTGGGAAGTGCAGGGCCGGGTGGGGGGGGGGGAGGAAGGGAGTGGGGAACCTGGGGGGGTGGAGAGAGAGGATAGGGAGGAGAACCCTCCGGAAGTGGCACCCCAACCAGGCAGCCAGGCCAGGGTCAGGCAGCGTGCTGTCAGGTTCAGCCAGGAGGACAATGACCTGCTCATCCAGGGGGTCCTGCGCCACTATGCGCGGCTGTTTGGCAATCTGTCAGTGAGGACCAGCAAGGCAGCAAAGGCCGAGATCTGGGCCAGCATAGCTGGGCACATACAGCGGGAGAGCGACATCCCTCGCACCGGGGAGCAGGTGGCCCACCGCTACCGTGACGTTAAGGCCCAGCTGAAGACCCGCATCGCTGACAGGAACCAGTACCTGAAGGCCACAGGCGGACGGTCCCCATGCCCCATCCGCTTCACACCCATGGAGCAGCAACTGATGGAGCGTCTGGGACCAGATGTCTTCGAGGGATTGCATCCCCACCTGGATACATCCCACCTCGAAGAGGGTAAGCTGCCCTCTGGGGCCCCTTCCCCCTGTGAACGGTCGTAACACAATGTTTAGGCCAGGTTTCAGTTTCTGTTACCCATGTGCTCTGCAGAACTGTAGTGGCCCCCCCTCCCCCAGTTAGCAAGGGGCAGGCAGCAGGGTGCAAGACATGCTGGCAACAGGTCACTGTCTCCATGAGGGCTGGGCCTCAAGCCTCAGCCCCACCACCCATGCCATGAGGAATGTCTCAAAGGACCCAACTGTACTGTCTATGCAGAATGACATGTTGGTTGTACATTAGCTGCCCCTGTGTGACATCACAGTAATATAACAGAACAGCTGTGTTACTGATGCAGTGTATCCCCTTTCTCCCCAATCTTCCTACAGAGCCATCTGGTCCCAGGCAGCAGCCCTCTGATGACAGCTGGGAGGGCCCAGGCACAAGCAGGGATCCACCAGGGCTCAGGCGGCCGCCCATGCTGACGAGGCCATTCTACATGGACGCGGAGACACAGTGGTCAGAGGAGGAGGAGGAGGAGCAGGAGGAGGAGGTGGTGCAGGCTACAATGCCACCCCCAGGCAGCCCCTATACCCTGACTGAGGCCTTTGAGGAGTTTGAGTGGGGCCCCCCCCCACACTCCTCCGCGGGCAGGCATCCTGGGGACCTCACTGGCTACCCCGCCCATCCAACCCACACCGCTAATGTCCCCATGCAGCTCTGCAGCGGGAGCTGCGCCACCAATGGCCATGGGACATCCCCTCGGACCGGAGGAACCGCCAGCAGTGCCACCTGTCCAACTGGAACCAGTGGCTGATGGAGGCTTGGAACGCATAGTGCTGGAGATGCGTGCCCTGAGGCGAGCATGGCGGCAGCAGAGGCGGGACAACCAGGTATTGAGTGCAGCAGTCACGAGTGCAGACAACAACATCGCGAGTGCAGGCAACAGCATCGCAGGAGCGATAGCCACACAGAACAACATCCTGATGCAGATTCTGCAGCGGCTGCCAGATGCGCAGGCCTCGTCCTCGGCAACCTCAACGCCCCAGCCAAGTCCCTCAGTGTCCCGAGGCCGCAGGGGCCGTCCACCAAAGAAAATGCCACCACCCAGCGGACCATCGGGACGTGGCAAGGGGCCCTGAGGGGACCAACATGGCCCATAAACGGGGTATGGGCAGGTACACCCAACCACCACTGTGATGCACACCCCACAGAGGGGCAGTGCCGTCGAGATGGAAGAGGATGTCCCGCTGGCTGCTCCCCACAGAGGGGCAGTGCCGTCGAGATGGAAGAGGATGTCCCGCTGGCTGCTCCCCACAGAGGGGCAGTGCCGTCGAGATGGAAGAGGATGTCCCGCTGGCTGCTCCCCACAGAGGGGCAGTGCCGTCGAGATGGAAGAGAATGTCCCGCTGGCTGCTCCCCACAGAGGGGCAGTGCCGTCGAGATGAAAGAGGATGTCCCGCTGGCTGCTCCCCACAGAGGGGCAGTGCCGTCGAGATGGAAGAGGATGTCCTGCTGGCTGCTCCCCACAGAGGGGCAGTGCCGTCGAGATGGAAGAGGATGTCCCGCTGGCTGCTCCCTACAGAGGGGCAGTGCCGTCGAGATGGAAGAGGATGTCCCGCTGGCTGCTCCCTACAGAGGGGCAGTGCCGTCGAGATGGAAGAGGATGTCCCGCTGGCTGCTCCCTACAGAGGGGCAGTGCTGTCGAGATGGAAGAGGATGTCCCGCTGGCTGCTCCCTACAGAGGGGCAGTGCCGTCGAGATGGAAGAGGATGTCCCGCTGGCTGCTCCCTACAGAGGGGCAGTGCCGTCGAGATGGAAGAGGATGTCCCGCTGGCTGCTCCCCACAGAGGGGCAGTGCTGTCGAGATGGAAGAGGATGTCCCGCTGGCTGCTCCCTACAGAGGGGCAGTGCCGTCGAGATGGAAGAGGATGTCCCGCTGGCTGCTCCCCACAGAGGGGCAGTGCCGTCGAGATGGAAGAGGATGTCCCGCTGGCTGCTCCCTACAGAGGGGCAGTGCTGTCGAGATGGAAGAGGATGTCCCGCTGGCTGCTCCCCACAGAGGGGCAGTGCCGTCGAGATGGAAGAGGATGTCCTGCTGGCTGCTCCCTACAGAGGGGCAGTGCTGTCGAGATGGAAGAGGATGTCCCGCTGGCTGCTCCCTACAGAGGGGCAGTGCCGTCGAGATGGAAGAGGATGTCCCGCTGGCTGCTCCCCACAGAGGGGCAGTGCCGTCGAGATGGAAGAGGATGTCCCGCTGGCTGCTCCCCACAGAGGGGCAGTGCCGTCGAGATGGAAGAGGATGTCCCGCTGGCTGCTCGCCACAGAGGGGCAGTGCCGTCGAGATGGAAGAGGATGTCCCGCTGGCTGCTCCCCACAGAGGGGCAGTGCCGTCGAGATGGAATAAGATGTCCCGCTGGCTGCTCCCCACAGAGGGGCAGTGCCGTCGAGATGGAAGAGGATGTCCCGCTGGCTGCTCCCCACAGAGGGGCAGTGCCGTCGAGATGGAAGAGGATGTCCCGCTGGCGGCTCTCCACAGAGGGGCAGTGCCGTCGAGATGGAAGAGGATGTCCCGCTGGCTGCTCCCCACAGAGGGGCAGTGCCGTCGAGATGGAAGAGGATGTCCCGCTGGCTGCTCCCTACAGAGGGGCAGTGCCGTCGAGATGGAAGAGGGTGTCCCGCTGGCTGCTCCCTACAGAGGGGCAGTGCCGTCGAGATGGAAGAGGATGTCCCGCTGGCTGCTCCCCACAGAGGGGCAGTGCCGTCGAGATGGAAGAGGATGTCCCGCTGGCTGCTCCCTACAGAGGGGCAGTGCCGTCGAGATGGAACAAGATGTCCCGCTGGCTGCTCCCCACAGAGGGGCAGTGCCGTCGAGATGGAAGAGGATGTCCCGCTGGCTGCTCTCCACAGAGGGGCAGTGCCGTCGAGATGGAAGAGGATGTCCCGCTGGCTGCTCCCCACAGAGGGGCAGTGCCGTCGAGATGGAAGAGGATGTCCCGCTGGCTGCTCTCCACAGAGGGGCAGTGCCGTCGAGATGGAATAAGATGTCCCGCTGGCTGCTCCCCACAGAGGGGCAGTGCCGTCGAGATGGAAGAGGATGTCCCGCTGGCTGCTCTCCACAGAGGGGCAGTGCCGTCGAGATGGAAGAGGATGTCCCGCTGGCTGCTCCCCACAGAGGGGCAGTGCCGTCGAGATGGAATAAGATGTCCCGCTGGCTGCTCCCCACAGAGGGGCAGTGCCGTCGAGATGGAAGAGGATGTCCCGCTGGCTGCTCCCCACAGAGGGGCAGTGCCGTCGAGATGGAAGAGGATGTCCCGCTGGCTGCTCCCCACAGAGGGGCAGTGCCGTCGAGATGGAACAAGATGTCCCGCTGGCTGCTCCCCACAGAGGGGCAGTGCCGTCGAGATGGAAGAGGATGTCCCGCTGGCTGCTCCCCACAGAGGGGCAGTGCCGTCGAGATGGAAGAGGATGTCCCGCTGGCTGCTCCCTACAGAGGGGCAGTGCCGTCGAGATGGAAGAGGATGTCCCGCTGGCTGCTCCCTACAGAGGGGCAGTGCCGTCGAGATGGAAGAGGATGTCCCGCTGGCTGCTCCCCACAGAGGGGCAGTGCCGTCGAGATGGAAGAGGATGTGCCGCTGGCTGCTCCCCACAGAGGGGCAGTGCCGTCGAGATGGAGGTGGAGGCACCATGCAATGCCCCCACCCACCTGCTCACCTGGCTCACCGCCATCCGCTGCGCCACTCTGCTGTCTGCCACCTTCTGTTTCAAGGCCTGCACATTCTGGCAGTGTGCTGTAGGATGACCGGTCTGCTGATGGAATGTTAATGCTGGTTGTGTGGTGCAATCTGTGCCTCATGTCTCCAACAGCCATGTGCTGCTGTGTCCTCCTGGGCCTCCTGCTGCTGTGTCCTCCTGGGCCTCCTGCTGCTCCTGGGCCTCCTGCTGCTGTCTGGTCCTGACCCTTCACTGCTGTAGCCTGAACCGTCATGTGTTTGCCTGCTGCCGACATGCTGAACCGCTGGGTACCTTGTCCGCTGGCTGGCCTGTCAGGCTGTCCTCTGTCAGTGCACTCTTCCAACATGGACTGCCTGGGGCCTGGACTTTCACTCTGCTGGCTGGCCTGTCAGGCTGTCCTCTGTCAGTGCACTCTTCCAACATGGACTGCCTGGGGCCTGGACTTTCACTCTGCTGGCTGGCCTGTCAGGCTGTCCTCTGTCAGTGCACTCTTCCAACATGGACTGCCTGGGGCCTGGACTTTCACTCTGCTGGCTGGCCTGTCAGGCTGTCCTCTTTCAGTGCACTCTTTCAACTTGGACTGCCTGGGGCCTGGACTTTCACTCTGCTGGCTGGCCTGTCAGGCTGTCCTCTTTCAGTGCACTCTTTCAACTTGGACTGCCTGGGGCCTGGACCTTCACTCTGCTGGCTGGCCTGTCAGGCTGTCCTCTGTCAGTGCCCTCTTTCAACTTGGACTGCCTGGGGCCTGGACTTTCACTCTGCTGGCTGGCCTGTCAGGCTGTCCTCTTTCAGTGCACTCTTTCAACTTGGACTGCCTGGGGCCTGGACTTTCACTCTGCTGGCTGGCCTGTCAGGCTGTCCTCTTTCAGTGCACTCTTTCAACTTGGACTGCCTGGGGCCTGGACTTTCACTCTGCTGGCTGGCCTGTCAGGCTGTCCTCTTTCAGTGCACTCTTTCAACTAAGACTGCCTGGGGCCTGGACTTTCACTCTGCTGGCTGGCCTGTCAGGCTGTCCTCTGTCAGTGCACTCTTTCAACTTGGACTGCCTGGGGCCTGGACTTTCACTCTGCTGGCTGGCCTGTCAGGCTGTCCTCTGTCAGTGCACTCTTTCAACTTGGACTGCCTGGGGCCTGGACTTTCACTCTGCTGGCTGGCCTGTCAGGCTGTCCTCTGTCAGTGCACTCTTTCAACTTGGACTGCCTGGGGCCTGGACTTTCACTCTGCTGGCTGGCCTGTCAGGCTGTCCTCTGTCAGTGCACTCTTTCAACTTGGACTGCCTGGGGCCTGGACTTTCACTCTGCTGGCTGGCCTGTCAGGCTGTCCTCTTTCAGTGCACTCTTTCAACTTGGACTGCCTGGGGCCTGGACTTTCACTCTGCTGGCTGGCCTGTCAGGCTGTCCTCTTTCAGTGCACTCTTTCAACTTGGACTGCCTGGGGCCTGGACTTTCACTCTGCTGGCTGGCCTGTCAGGCTGTCCTCTTTCAGTGCACTCTTTCAACATGGACTGCCTGGGGCCTGGACTTTCACTCTGCTGGCTGGCCTGTCAGGCTGTCCTCTTTCAGTGCACTCTTTCAACTTGGACTGCCTGGGGCCTGGACTTTCACTCTGCTGGCTGGCCTGTCAGGCTGTCCTCTTTCAGTGCACTCTTTCAACTTGGACTGCCTGGGGCCTGGACTTTCACTCTGCTGGCTGGCCTGTCAGGCTGTCCTCTTTCAGTGCACTCTTTCAACTTGGACTGCCTGGGGCCTGGACTATCACTCTGCTGGCTGGCCTGTCAGGCTGTCCTCTTTCAGTGCACTCTTTCAACATGGACTGCCTGGGGCCTGGACTTTCACTCTGCTGGCTGGCCTGTCAGGCTGTCCTCTTCAGTGCACTCTTTCAACTTGGACTGCCTGGGGCCTGGACTTTCACTCTGCTGGCTGGCCTGTCAGGCTGTCCTCTTTCAGTGCACTCTTTCAACTTGGACTGCCTGGGGCCTGGACTTTCACTCTGCTGGCTGGCCTGTCAGGCTGTCCTCTTTCAGTGCACTCTTTCAACTTGGACTGCCTGGGGCCTATGCCTGTCTACTCATTGTATACTGACCAGCGGTAATCAATGTATTACAGTATCCAAGCTATTGGGGTGCCACTTCCTGTTCCTAGGTAATCATGCTTTGCCTGTACTGATAACACCCACTGCCTGCATATGTGTAAATACTGCTGCTGGTGGAGTGATGTAGTCCGGAATTGGATCACTTTGGATCCATTAGCTATCTAGTACTTGCAGATCATGAATACCTAGGAACATAAATTGTATGCTGTTACTGCTGCCATAATACTTGTCTATACCCTGCTGAATGTTGTCACGAATAAATATCCTATTTAACCTGCCACCTATTGTGTCCGTGTCATGTTCCTAATGTGCTGTTGGTGTACCCCCGCCACACCTTGCATGTTGTATCCCACATTGCACCAATACTGAGTGTTCAAACTGGCCCCTGCCTGACGTTCAGTATTGCTACCTGTGCATCTCTCTGTCACATACCTTACAGAGTTAAACATAGGGCAGTACCAGACATGTCCCTAACAGTAGTAGACGTATTGTTCCTCAGTACAGGGAATGCACAGTAATGGAGTGTGCTGATGTATGGCAGCACTCCTGATCTGTGAGGAAAGGGGAAGGGGTGGCCAGCTGTGGATTGCAATAGGACTGCTCATGTCATGCACTGATGTCGGTGAAGACTCCAGACATGGATATCTGACCAGGGTGCAGTATTGTACCTATCTCGGCATTACACACACCACGTAAGTAAGGTTAACTGATGATAAGGTACTAGCCGACGTTGGCTCCTAGGTAGTCTCTCACCTCTGCAGGTAACTGGACAATTGCTTTCACCACTGCTGGGTGACTGACTGGGAGGTTGGCATGCACGACATCCATGATAGTGGTAGCGCAGGCACACTTTCCATTTCCAGGCACCATTGGCATACAATACTGTGTAGGCCTTTCCAGCTGTACATGCTAAGCATGTACTCTGTGCAATCCCATACATCGTTGTACATCCCCACCATGGCAGCATGGTTGTGTTCCAGGAACACCATCGTCTAGGCACGCTTTTAGCATTAAGGTTGTGGGCCCCTGACAAGTGTGGCAGGGGAAGGGTAATGTTGCTATCTGCATGCTGTGTATGACAGCAGTTGCACAGACTGTCAGCAGCCAGCTAAGTGGGCTGTCAGTTGTACGGAGAGGGGAACAATATTAATGCACAATCGCCATAGCTGTGTACAGGGTGCAAGCGGTGTAAGGCATGGTTAACAGCCCTTAAGTGTGTTTAGCGGGTGTCCATGTGCACACTGATGTGGTGACTGCTGTTGTGCAGTCACTGTTACTCACCCATGTAGGATTTTGTGGGTCTGAAAGGTGCAGATATCGCAACAAGGGGTCCCCATCCATAGTGGCACACATCCCTCTGGTGCCATCTCCTAGCTGTGGGGTGTGCATGGCTCCTCCCTTACCTGTTCCAATGGTGCCCATGGCCCACCATCTGATGGCCCACACTGTGTGGTCCAGAGTCCTACTGTGTCTTCACATATGTTAGGTCACTACACACACATATGCCAGCCACTCACCAAGGTGGACTGTCCTTGGTGATAGGGCATGTTGATTGGCTAACCAGTACAGGGCAGTCACAGGTATCGGTCAGTTGTGACAGATATTTGTTAGACATAACTGTCCCTCAACAGTACAACAATCATTCACATGCTGCAGAACCCCAGTGGACTTTCCTTCCTACAGGTGTGCAGTTGCGACAGTTACAGGTGAACAATGTTGCTCACACATCATTCTCAGCAGACATTTTACACAGACTGTGTGACCTGTGTCACCATCATGTTATGTAGGCACCTCACACCCATTGTGCCACAAACCCTGTCGTGTAGCTCCTGTACCTGCAAGCCTTTTTTGAGGGACATCATGTGGATGGGACGCCTACCCTCCCAACGTACCAATATGGGTGCATCTATGTCACGCGGAGGGACATGTAGGTCCATGTGTGGCCCTTATTCCCTATATGCCTGCACACAGCGCAGTTAGCACTACTGGTACCACCACTGTGCACCAGCTCCTGTGCACTACATACTTGGGAAGCAAGGTAAAGGGGGTCTCCTACACATATGGCCTGTCAGGCAGTGCCACAGGTCATTCAGCATGTGGAAACAGTAATGTTCTGCTGATAATGATGTGTGTGCCACACTGGTCAGCTGTCACCGTCTGACTGACCAGCACACCTGTAGGGAGGGAGGTACACTGGGGTTCTGCAGCATGTGAATGATTGTTGTCCTGTTCTAATTCAGTAGATTATAATGAAGATCTGTATCACTGGGTCTCACACAGTTCTGTATTCATGGCATTACTAAGGACCCTGTTGGTGCACCCATGGAGGACACAATCCATGAATGATGGTTGTCCACTGTACGTGGACATCAGGAAGCTGTCACCTGTCGAACGCTTGCCATACATGGTGTACGGTGTTGCCTCCATGTCCATGGCACTGTGTGGCCTGTGTATGCACTGAGGCAGAGGCCAAGTGCAACACTGAACACTGTGATGGTATTTTTCAACACCCTTAGGCACATCTTGCTTCACTGACACATTCCACCTCATTAACAACAGGTAGCCATGTCAGCACATACAGCATGTACCATGCAGCCTGTTTAACGTCTGCATACCCAGCTAGTGGAAACCAGCACCATACAACTGTGGTGCAGCAGGTAGCACAATTGTTACGGATGCACATTTGCTTGGCCAAGTGTGCGGTATATGAACACTGTGACCAGCCATGGCAGGGGCTGATGGCACCGTTGGCCCTCCTTATATCCCCTTGTGGAAGACATAGCTGGGTGCAGCCAGCTCACGTGCTGCCAGACGGGTGCACCCTCATAAGGTACAGTACCTGTAGGCTCCAGGTGTACATCTGCATGGGCTCATGCTTGAGGGCCAAAGCAAGAGTGGATGGTGGTGAGGGGGGTGTGTGTGTGTAATGCAGAGCCTAGGTACCACCTGTACCCCGAGATGCCATCCTGGTATGGGGTGCTGCAGTGGGCAGCACCATCATTGTCAGATAGTGGCAACACAGCAACCTGTCCCAGTCACACAAGCTGGGGGGGATGGGTTGGCATATCTTGTGGCCAGACTGGGGGGGGAGGCATGGTTATGGTCAGAGCGCAGACCAATCCTCAGCCCAATCGGTCACCTTCCTGCCCTGTGTACCATTATACCGTACAGTATGAGGGCGACAGGCCACTGTATCCTACATACTTTATGAGCCACACATGCTTCCAGTATGAGGAATCCTTTATTTATTGTAATTATTTATTTCAGTTTGTTAGATCCCAACATTCCTGACAATGGTCCCATCATGCTGGTTCACATGACACAGGAGTGCAAAATAAGCTTACACTTGAACAATAGTGCAGAAAAAGCTGTTACATGTAACAGCGGAATATGGAATTTGGAGTAAGAAGGCAACATATGAAAGGAAAACAAGATAAGTATATATAATCACAGTGTAAGAGGTAGCTAATAGTCCTATCTATGGTGAGGTGTGTTGACTGTTAGGAGTTAAATAATAGTGGAGTTATGGCCAAGCCTGCATGAACAGCCATGTCTGGAGTCTCCATAGATGATAGGGTCAGCCATTGGTTTCTCGCCCTGCCTGACACGCTGTCCTCCCCATCACATGCCAACAGTCAGGCCATCACCTTTGTAGGCAAAAATGCGTAAGGTGGCTGGGTAGCCCCAGCCCACAGCTCCGTGCAGCCAGCACTGCTGACACTTTCTTCAGGTGAGATGTCATGACGGGAGTATGTCCGGCCTGCATTAAATGGTGGCTGTGTGTCCCAACAGGGGCCATCTATATCATGAGGGGTCTGACGGCATGTGTGTGTGCTGCTTCCAGGAGCATGCATGGCCAGGTAGCTCTTCCTTGCTGCTGAGGTGCACTGTGTTGCTGAGTAACTCCATCAGATAATGTGTGCCATATCTGGAATGACACAGGTGTGTGGTACACCTTGGATGGCAGAAGTGCACTGCACAGCAACCCAGAGTATGTAGCAAGTGCTTAGCCCAATGGCACAGAATAGGTATCACACATACAGCACCTCAGCAGAGGCTTGAGGCAGCGCTTCCCCACCCTATTATGGCCTACATCCTCTGTGGCAGGCCAGCACCCCACACAGTTATTGGGTGGACACACATAGCAGGTGAAGCACGTAGCAGACTGAAAGGAGCTCTGCACACTAACCTATTTCCTAACCCATCGGTGGGCAAACAGGCCGTCTGGGGCAGGGGTCTGCCCCATGCCAACCTTAAAAGTGTGTCTGTATAAGGTGTTGCCGAACCTGGCTGCCCCTGAGTGTGTTGTCATGCCGTCGTGCACGCGCACATGGGGGATCAGGTCTGAGGTCTGGAGCTATAGCCACAGGTATTCCATGGTGAAGAGCCACATTATGGAACACACAGCAAAGCAGGATTATTTGAGCAACCTTGGGGGGGGCATACAGTAGCGCTCCACCACTCTTGTCCAAACATCGGAAGCGGCTCTTCAAAAGGCCGATGGTACGTTCGATGACCATGCGGGTAGCAGTTAAGGACCGATTATAGGCCAGCTGTTGTTCTGTGGCAGGCTGGGGGATCGGGGTCATCAGCCAGGGCCTGCATCCATAGGCTGCGTCTCCTGTAGCAATGACATAGGGAACAGATTACACATACTTATGTTTCTGTCCCATGGATGTATGTGCTCAATACATGCAGTTGAAACCGGATGGCACGAGGCAGCCCATTCCTGTTTCCCTACACCTTATGTGTGTGGTGTCAGGATTGCTTTGGCACACAGCTGGTGTGTGGCTATTAGGCGTTATAGCACGTGAAGGGCCCCTAAACAGTGAGATGTATGTCAGCTCTGTGTATGCGGTTGGTGCATTACACCACTGTCCTGACATCCCTGTGTTTAAATCATATGCAGTATGCACTCCAGTCATTGTGTACTGACATATGCCTACCCAACAACATACATGGTATCAACTGGCTGACCCTCAATGTGCACAACTGAGTAGAGATGTTCATGCAAGGTCTCAGGAACGTCAGGGGCTCACTAACACCTGTGGATGTGAGCTGCTCTTACATGACAGGTCTCAATTCATCTTGCACACTGCCAGTAGCCATGGCTACACCCAATATGTGTAGGCTGTCCACCTGTGCGGTGAGGTGAGCAAGCCATGCCACATACAGGGCGTACTGCATAGTTTGTGCTTGGCAGCCAATGGTACATGGTTGGGTGCCTGAGCCATTACGCCACTTTCAGTAACACGATGTCCCACTCAGGTCTGTTGTGATGGGGACCTGTGACTCCATCACAACAGGCGTCTACATCACCTTTGTGTGCCATTACAGAGATGACCCTTGCAAAAATGTTATATGTATGTTAACGTGGATCTTACCTACAAGCCAACTATCGCCATACAGGCCATCTTCGAATTTGCGATACAGAGCTGATTGCCTGAGTACGAAGGCATCGTGCGCTGACCCCGGGAATCTGGACATCACCGAGAGGATCCGCATTCCAGCATCACACACCACTTGCACGTTGAGGGAGTGGAACTGCTTCCTGTTGCGGTAGGCTGCCTCCGTCTCACGGGGTGGAACGATGGCCACATGGGTGCAGTCAATAGCTCCAATGACATTCGGAAAGTGGGCAACGGCATAGAAACCACGCTTGAGGTCCATCAGGTCCTGTCTGTTGCGTGGGAATGCTATGTAGCGGGGCATGCGGTCCATAACAGCTGCAATGACCTGGTGCAGACACCGGGAAAAGGTGCTCTGTGACATGCCACCCACAACAGCTACCGTGGATTGGAAGGAGCCACTTGCTGTGAAATGCAGGGCGGCCAAGAGTTTGGTCAGGCCGGGGATGGCACGGCTCCTTCGGGTTCGGGCCTCAAGGGCACCTCGTATGTCTCCATATAGTTCCATGATGGCACGAGTGCTGAGGCGATATCTGCTGATGACTACATCCTCTGGCATTCCCAGCAATGAGGTTCGTGGCAGATGGATCCTATGCCTGTAACGATGGCGACGTCGACCAACATCCTGGCGTCTGCGTCTGCGTTGGGCCTGGTCAGCCATGGCGTGCACCTGCCCCATACACTGTGAATGTGTGGAGCAGATTCACCTACTAAGAACAGGCCTTTTTATTGGCCAGCTCTACATTTGTAGGTCTATGGGGATTGGTTTGGCAAATTTTCGTTCAACGCGCTAGTAGCGCGCTGCGTGCTGTGCGCCGCGATAGACTGTATCGCATTTGAAAGGGTTGTAGTTATTGGCCGCGTTAGGAGCCGCGCTAACACCGCCGCAGGGTTCGCGCCACGCGATACGTCCGCGCTAACACAGCCGCGGGTTTCGCGCCACGCGGTACCTCCTGCCTACTTTACATTTGCCCCGCCCCAACTCCGCCCCCTGAATACATTATTCCATATTTGCATTCGCGAACCGCGATATATGCTTGTTATCGCGGTTCGCGAATTTAGCGCAGGCGGTACAGCCGTATCGCGCGCGGTAACTCTTTGGAAAATGAGGCCCACAGGGATCATTAAAAGTTGCATAAGGACAAAGATCATTATTGTTGCATAAAGGAGTTACAATTTACTAATTAACTGGGGTGGAGGGAATTAAGGAGAATTGTGGTAATAGAAGGGGCTGAGGGAAGTTAAAGATTAGAGAATCACTGTTTACGGGGCAGGGGGGTAATTACAGGATAGTGAATTAAGGGAGGTTGAGGGGGGGGGTAGGAGTGACAGAGAAAATCGTGATTATAAGTCAAAAGTTAATAATAAGAGGGAGAAACAATTGCGCACGAGCCCATAGGGAGCTCACAAAGCAGGGAGAGTCGACTCAAGAAGGTGCCCAGGGAGGGGAGGGTTACGTTGAGACAGTCACACCTCATAGGTTACTCCCTTCTTTACTGCAGAGCTCTAATAGCTTCCATTGAGACAGTCACACCTCATAGGTTACTCCCTTCTTTACTGCAGAGCTCTAATAACTTCCATTGAGACAGTCACACCTCATAGGTTACTCCCTTCTTTACTGCAGAGTTCTATTAACTTCCATTGAGACAGTCACCCCTCATAGGTTACACCTTTCTTTACTGCAGAGCTCTAGTATCTTAACGTTGAGACAGTCACACCTCATAAGTTACACCTTTCTTTACTGCAGAACTCTAGTAGCTCAAGAAACAAGATGGTAGCCGGTCTAGAAAAGACACGAGGTGAAGAAAACAAAAGCTAGACCAATGCCTTGGAAAGATTTTATTTAGATAATGAAAGTGCCCGACTCTGGCAAAAGTTTCACCTTATGGCTGCATCAGGGGCTCTACAATGAAATGTAATATAAATTTAATTAAATACTAATATAAATAATAATAAAACATCCCAAAAATTTCAATAGACAAAATTCTTTTAAAAAAATTGAAAGAGATGAAGGAGAACAGGTAAGTTATAAAACAGAGAAGATGTATATTTATTTATTTAACACTTTTCTATACCGACCTTCATAGTAAGAAACCATATCGGATCGGTTTACATCGAACAGGGTAAAAAACTAGAGAGACAACTAGAATAAATAACATAGAATAAGCAAATTTATTTATTTTATTTTATTTATTATTTTTATTATACCGAGTTTCATGATCGGAATCACATCAACCCGGTTTACAATTAACAATGTGAGTAAAGACAGAGAGTAACAAAGTAAAGAAACATTTCCCAATACAACAACAAATATAGTATTTGTTGTTGTATTGGGAACAAATGAAGTGTATTGACAACAAATGAAGTGGAAGAGGCAAAGTTACATTCAAACAAGGGGTATGAACTTGGAAGCTTAATCAGCTGGAAAGGTTAAAAACTGGCGATAATTATAAATATAATACAATCGAGAAAAACAGGTTAAATCATCATGTGCTTAGAAGTACCATAGCCACCGTTCAGGTAGAGGAGAGGTCAATCGTTCTGGCAGGGAAGAATGTATTCACCATTACCTTAGATATTATCTACATATAGAGACAAGGCTCAATGTCTTTATTCAGCTAGTATCTATTCAAAATAACAATAGAAATAGTAAAAAATCATTGTACAATAAAAAATTAAAGGTTAAAAAATATAAAAATGTAAAATGTGTGTCTATACCTGATTGTGTTTTACTTAAAGGAATCCATATATCCTATAGAATTAATAAAAGATATAATAAAAAATGTTAAAAAAGTTAAAAAGACTAACCTGAGAAAAAAGATTTTTCTTTCATTATATAGGTTAACTCAGAATTGCAGTAAATTTACCTTTAGAATGAATGTAATACAGTCACTTGTATTATCTCAAAGTAGAATCCTTCTTGTATCCAAAACAGGAGTACGTTGATATTTGTCAATGAACAGAACTTCTGTCATTATAAAAAATGTAATGAAAGGATAATTAATGTAGGCAATATTGTTGCGTAGTTTTGTAATGTAGTTTCAAACGGTGCCGAATTGTATGTAAATAATGTGAGCGCTGCATGAGAATGTCTTTTTATTACTTAATATCACAGTATTTCTGTAATATTTTATGCAAAAATTGTTATTAATTTAACAACATTGGGTTAGTGACGGTTATATATTTGAGTCGAGTTGTTGAGATCACCATATCTCAAACTTGTTAATAAATGTGTACTGGATATACAAGGAGGTTTAACAACAGTGCCAGTTAGCCTATGGTTTAAAGCCCTTTCCCTGCTTGCGAGGCTGAGGGATTATTAGAGGAACATAGAAAAGGGAAAGCTGAGCTTGCAATCTGTTTTTTTTTATTTACGTCTGATTTCTGCTGTAGTATAATGCATTACAATTGTTATGGCAATTTCAGCACTTGAAAAGGCACTGGGAGCTGGAGAGTTAACTGGGTTGGCAGGTACAGAGAAGGTGGAAGGGTAAAGCTCCAGGCGATTCATATGCACAGTAGGACACAATGGGGAGAACTGGTTTACTTGACTTGCTTTTGTTTGAAAGATATAAGCAGACTGATGAGGAATTAAAGTTGTGGGGAAAGGTTAAAGTAAGTGATTTAATTTAGTAGATTCTTTGAGAAAGATTGGTTTCGTCCGCTTTCTCTGGCTGGCTAACATTGAATTTGGTTAGAAGTTAATAAGCTATTGAGTTTGTAAACATTAAACTTACAAGACTTTACTGCAGACATAGGAGATATTGCATTTTTTATTGAATGCACCTAAGAAAATGCCATACTGGGTCAGACCAAGGGTCCATCAAGCCCAGCATCCTGTTTCCAACAGTGGCCAATCCAGGCCATAAGAACCTGGCAAGTACCCAAAAACTAAGTCTATTCCATGTAACCATTGCTAATGGCAGTGGCTATTCTCTAAGTGAACTTAATAGCAGGTAATGGACTTCTCCTCCAAGAACTTATCCAATCCTTTTTTAAACACAGCTATACTACCTGCACGAACCACATTCTCTGGCAACAAATTCCAGAGTTTAATTGTGCGTTGAGTAAAAAAGAACTTTCTCCGATTAGTTTTAAATGTGCCCCATGCTAACTTCATGGAGTGTCCCCTAGTCCTTCTACTATCCGAAAGAGTAAATAACCGTTCTAGACCTCTCATGATTTTAAACACCTCTATCATATCCCCCCTCAGTCGTCTCTTCTCCAAGCTGAAAAGTCCTAATCTCTTTAGTCTTTCCTCATAGGGGAGTTGTTCCATTCCCCTTATCATTTTGGTAGCCCTTCTCTGTACCTTCTCCATCGCAATTATATCTTTTTTGAGATGCGGCGACCAGAATTGTACACAGTATTCAAGGTGCGGTCTCACCATGGAGCGATACAGAGGCATTATGACATTTTCCGTTTTATTCATCATTCCTTTTCTAATAATTCCCAACATTCTGTTTGCTTTTTTGACTGCCGCAGCACACTGAACCGACGATTTCAATGTGTTATCCACTATGACACCTAGATCTCTTTCTTGGGTTGTAGCACCTAATATGGAACCCAACATCGTGTAATTATAGCATGGGTTATTTTTCCCTATATGCATCACCTTGCACTTATCCACATTAAATTTCATCTGCCATTTGGATGCCCAATTTTCCAGTCTCACAAGGTCTTCCTGCAATTTATCACAATCTGCTTGTGATTTAACTACTCTGCACAATTTTGTGTCATCTGCAAATTTGATTATCTCACTCGTCGTATTTCTTTCCAGATCATTTATAAATATATTGAACAGTAAGGGTCCCAATACAGATCCCTGAGGCACTCCACTGTCCACTCCCTTCCACTGAGAAAATTGCCCATTTAATCCTACTCTCTGTTTCCTGTCTTTTAGCCAGTTTGCAATCCACGAAAGGACATCGCCACCTATCCCATGACTTTTTACTTTTCCTAGAAGCCTCTCATGAGGAACTTTGTCAAACGCCTTCTGAAAATCCAAGTATACTATATCTACCGGTTCACCTTTATCCACATGTTTATTAACTCCTTCAAAAAAGTGAAGCAGATTTGTGAGGCAAGACTTGCCCTGGGTAAAGCCATGCTGACTTTGTTCCATTAAACCATGTCTTTCTATATGTTCTGTGATTTTGATGTTTAGAACACTTTCCACTATTTTTCCTGGCACTGAAGTCAGGCTAACCGGTCTGTAGTTTCCCGGATCGCCCCTGGAGCCCTTTTTAAATATTGGGGTTACATTTGCTATCCTCAAGTTTCAGGTACAATGGATGATTTTAATGATAGGTTACAAATTTTTACTAATAGGTCTGAAATTTCATTTTTTAGTTCCTTCAGAACTCTGGGGTGTATACCATCCGGTCCAGGTGATTTACTACTCTTCAGTTTGTCAATCAGGCCTACCACATCTTCTAGGTTCACCATGATTTGATTCAGTCCATCTGAATCATTACCCATGAAAACCTTCTCCATTACGGGTACCTCCCCAACATCCTCTTCAGTAAACACCGAAGCAAAGAAATCATTTAATCTTTCCGCGATGGCCTTATCTTCTCTAACTCCTCGATCATCTAACGGTCCAACTGACTCCCTCACAGGCTTTCTGCTTCGGATATATTTAAAAAAAGTTTTTACTGTGAGTTTTTGCCTCTACAGCCAACTTCTTTTCAAATTCTCTCTTAGCCTGTCTTATCAATGTCTTACATTTAACTTGCCAATGTTTATGCTTTATCCTATTTTCTTCTGTTGGATCCTTCTTCCAATTTTTGAATGAAGATCTTTTGGCTAAAATAGCTTCTTTCACCTCCCCTTTTAACCATGCCGGTAATCGTTTTGCCTTCTTTCCACCTTTCTTAATGTGTGGAATACATCTGGACTGTGCTTCTAGAATGGTATTTTTTAACAATGACCACGCCTCTTGGACATTTTTTACTTTTGTAGCTGCTCCTTTCAGTTTTTTTCTAACAATTTTTCTCATTTTATCAAAGTTTCCCTTTTGAAAGTTTAGCACGAGAGCCTTGGATTTGCACACTGTTCCTTTTCCAGTCATTAAATCAAATTTGATCATATTATGATCACTATTGCCAAGTGGCCCCACCACCGTTACCTCTCTCACCAAGTCCTGTGCTCCACTGAGAATTAGATCTAAAATTGCTCCCTCTCTCGTCGGTTCCTGAACCAATTGCTCCATAAAGCTATCATTTATTCCATCCAGGAA